>NW_017306091.1:1765960-1766176 GCF_001594115.1 Trachymyrmex septentrionalis | reverse complement strand
ATTTTAATGCCGAAAATGAGCGTGAAAAAGGCACCTTTAATAAGCCAAGCCAAACCAAATGCCTTGTTTTTTTATTCTTGCACTAGAGAGACACCTGTTCTAGAAACTCTCTTTCTCTCTTTAAACAAATACTGTAGCGGATTGCTACATATAAAATAAGTAGGCGGTAATGGAGGAAACTCACTAAAGGAGGCCAGACTCGAAAAAGCTTTTTGG
>NW_017306091.1:1751488-1765860 GCF_001594115.1 Trachymyrmex septentrionalis | reverse complement strand
AATACTGTAGCGGATTGCTACATATAAAATAAGTAGGCGGTAATGGAGAAAACTCACTAAAGGAGGCCAGACTCGAAAAAGCTTTTTAGCCGTGAGGCGTTTCTTCGTCTTGATCCCACAACTTAACTACTAGACGACTCATTAGTAAGACGCCGTAGTGTGAGTCCTGCCTTAAACGTCCTAAAAATAGTTCAAGTAGCTATTGGTATTTAAAGTAACTTCGCGTGACCGAGGTACTTTCGTGAATCTGAGCGAGTCCCGTTGGACCTCTGGTGGCGAGTCGCCACAATACGTATATCTATCTCACTTTAAGTTCTAAAAGTGTACATTAGTTCAGCCACAGAAAACAGACCTCATGTTTGGCTTTGGAAAGTCGAGGTTGTACGAGGTTAATAAAGGTTAAGGGGTACAAATACGGTGATGCAAATTATCCTTCTGCTATTTGTCTTCGAAAGATACATGTCGTGAAGTAAAAATTATGCGAATTTGTACGTATGGTGCGAGTTAAAAGAGCTTTCGCTTGTTTTCTTATTTCAAAAAATAAAAGAAAAGCACAAACCGAAAAAAGAAAATGCCGAAGGAGATGAACAAGCCGTGGGACGGTCGCAACCGAGGACACGAGGATAAGGCTTACTTCGGTGTGTATTTTCTTCAGTCTTTTCACCCGTTACAGATAATTTGGGATGTACGTTCAAGAGTGCGAAATTTTGCGCATGATTTTATTATTTAATATTTCGTCAACAACAAGAATAGAGCGATACATCGTGCATATTAAAATACGGAATGTATTCTTTGACGTGCACCTATCTCTCGCATACCTCAACAATGTTTGTCCTATGTTTTCGACATCCATAATTCCTGCATAACTTCAATATTTGTTTGCTCGTATCTTTTTTTGTACTGACAAGACCGTTGGCAAGAAAAAAAAAACAGATTCATGTAAGTTATTTTTGATAACGCGGATTGAAAAAAATCAATCGAGCGATACATTGAAAGAGAACTACTCGAAAAAAAGCACACTGAATTTGTTTTTTCATATCAAAAGTACAGACGATTTGGTCAAGATGAATAGATATTTTATCATGATGATAGAAATTGAGATCTCGGACGGAAAAAGAATTAATAAATCACATTTGAACAATTTAAATATGATTAATTAATTCAAATCGATTGATGAATTAATGTGATGTATTAATTCTTTTGCGTAGGCAACGTGTGACTTTACATATTGCAAAATTGAGTATACAAGTTCCCAGATTTCTTGATTCAAAGTTGAATCCCATATGTTCATGTTAAGAGATTGGAATACACTCAATTAAAAAAGAAGAGAATTTCAGCTTAACGATTTAAATTATTTAAAAGATAGACAAAATTATTTTAAAAGAAACAATATATTAATATATTTAGTATCTCGTATTTCAAGGAGAAATTGGAGGTGTTAAATTTTCATCAATTAATGTGAGATCTAAAAAAAAAATTAATTGCTTTTCTATTCCGATTTCAGACCGATTTCTAGCATTTGTCATTGATTGTTATCAGCAGAAAAAATAGCTTTGCAATTGTAAGATTCTTTAGTACGATTGGTTTCAGAATTCCAGTGAGAAACTAAGGGAAAGACCAATTATATTAAAGAATTTTCAGATGAATAGTTTTCGAAATGATTGTTTAACATGTCAAAATATGAATAATTATTATTTTTTATAAGTAAATTTATTATATTTATCTTTATATCTATATATACACATTATTCTATTCCTCCTCCCTTTCTCCAAACATAAAGTTGTCTCACTTTAGATCTGAAAATATCTGGTCATATTAAGCTGTGAATATAAGACTGGTCAAATAATAACGAAAATTTTTATATTTATCATTGCAATTTTTTAACATTGTGATTCAAGAATTTTTTAAATATATTTGATATATTTATTTTGTACTGCTCTTTTATGTTGCATCTAATTTTTCTGACACTGTTTTATGACAAAAATAGTTATTCTAATTTTACTGCTTTATTCTTATTATCTACTTTTAGATCATAATGATCGAGTAGAAAGATCTGTAGGAAGAGATGGAAGATTTCATGTTGGTCCCATCAAGCATCATGTATCGTTCAGGATTCATAGATCTAACAATCTAATGTCCCATAATTTTGCAAATTTGGACAACGATATTCCAATGACTTCTAATGATAATACGAGACAAATGATAATCAACCAGAGAGATAGAGAAAGAGGTGGTAGGATTCGGCGTACTGTTTATCGTGGGGGAAATAGTCCTGTGCCCAATTTCAAGGGAGTTCAATTTCAAGGGATTCAAGGAAGGAATTTTAAGGGAGATCAATCAAATTCTAGGATGCAACCTCTTTCATTGAGAGAATCCAATGGGTATAGAATTAATGTAAGTATATTTCTATAATTATAAATCATACTCAAATATCAGTATGTGTATATAGATTTGAAATAAATTTCTATTTGTATTTTACAGGTACCATACGGCCATAAGTACGAAAGGGATTATATTATAAATACCCTTTTGAATTATATGGCACCTAAAGTATTCGTTCCTATAATGGTATGTGATATCTATGTTTTTTTTAGGAGAAATATATATATTTTTTATTTAATATATGTCTTAATACCTCTAATCATTCCTTAATATGATGTATGGATAAATATCAATAAAATTCAAATCGTATACAGCAGGGTTGGGTAGTGTTAAGTTAAAAAGATAAAAGTTAAGTTAAAAAATTAAAAAGTTAATTAATTTTAACTTAGTTATATTTTAGACTCTTAACTTTTTAACTTAATTTACTTATATTTTATCGGTAACTATTAACTTTTAATTTGATTTTTTTGAAGTTAATCCTCAGACACAATGCGAGAGGATAGTATATAATTTAGTAATTTTATATTGTATAATTGTTACTTGTGAACAAAAATAAATACGAAAAATTATGTAAAATGGCCAAATATTTTTTTATTTTTTTTTTATTGTTCGTTCCGATCAAATTTAACTTTTAAAAAACTTTTCAATTACTTTTTTTATTAACTTAACTTAGTTAAAAAAAAATTAACTTATCCAATCCTGGTATACAGTAATAAATGTAAATAAAAACCGGTTTAAAACTATAAAACCATGTAGCTAAAGCAAAAATTTATTTGCAGTACAAAAAAACAAGAACTGATGCTTGTTTTTACATAGACGATCACAAGACAGCAAATACGTTATTAAACTGTGATCGGAAAATTACGATGAGTGATGGATTTAAACTGCGAGTGAGGGTGAAACCAGAATTTCCAATCTGCGATATCGATGACGAAGTAAAGGAACGATTGAAGCAAGCAATGGCTAAGAGATATAGACAAGACACCAAGGCTTTAAATTTATCCAAGTTTCATCTTGACTCTGGTAAGAATTAAAAGTTGTGGAACTATAAATATAATGAAGATGATAATATAATAATTAATGATATTAGTTAATGTAATTTAGAAGTTTTAACATACATGTATTTGTCTTACAGATCTTTGCTCTGATTATTTTTATGCATTGTTTTATCCTGTTATGATGATGACTGTGTTGGATATTATGGCGGAGTATATACCGAATTTAGAAGCCTTGAATTTAGAAGGAAATAAGCTGCAGAATATTGAGAGACTCGGCATATTAACCAAGAAATTCTTAAAATTGAAGATTCTTCATATGGGTGATAATAAGGTGAGTTTAGCTAAATATGAAAATATATATAACATAATCATTAACATAATATTCGGTTTTAATAATCTCAAGTTAATTGCATATTCTAGATTAGAGATATTTATCAACTAGATGCTATTAAGGATCTACAACTGAACGAGTTGAAGTTATCTGGGAATCCTGTCTGTAACAAATATAAATCTCGACAAAATGACTACGTTAGGTAATGTATTTTTTTCAACGTAATCTTCTTTTACTGAGAAGTATTAAATGTCACAAGAAGTATTAAAAATAATCTGTTAATTTCTAATCGTGAGATAGTATTTCGACAGAGATTGTGTTATATTTCTTTTGAAAACTTTCAAGTAGACATTTTTAAATTAAGCTTAATTCTCCATTAAATTAAACATTTACTGTTATATGATACATTAAATAAAACATTTATTATTACATATCATATAAAAGTAAATGTTTTATTTAATAACACAGATAAAACACAAATGTGTAAAATTTATCATTAAATTAAAGTTTTTTTATTTAAAAAACATTTAATTTTTAAATTTCAAGTAAACAATTTATATTTGTTTCTGCTATTTAATGAAGCTTTGTGTTTTTGTTATTTGTTATTTGAGCCTAGTGAACTTACCTTTTTAATTATAGAGATGTTCGAAGACGATTCCCAAGATTACTGTTTCTGGTGAGTATATTATGTATACTGTTATATATTTATAATTGAAATATCTTTTCTCATATAATATAACTTTTTATTATATTATTACAGGATGGCACAGAATTACCACGTCCTATTGTCTTCGATATAGTAGATGCCAACATTCCTCTATCGCAGAAGATGTTTGTCGCTGTCGATGCAAAAGTACAAGAAATTGCTAAGCAATTTTTACTACTATATTTTACAGTATTCGATAGTGAAAATCGTCAACCTCTACTGGATGCATATGATGAACATGCATGCTTCAGCATGACGATAAGCATTTCTCATAATAACAAGTGAGTATTTGTGCAACGTTGCAATGCTTTTTTCTTTAACGAGATTCTCCACTTAAAAAAGTAGAAAGGAATTTTATAACTGTTCATATTTTAACACAGAAGTTTTTGGCCATTTACATCTTTTTTAAATAATAAATAATAGGAGAGAGAGAGAGAGAGAGAGAGAGAGAGAGAGAGAGAGAGAGAGAGAGAGAGAGTGTGTGTGTGTGTGTTGTGTGCGCGCACGTGTGTGTATATATATATAAATTTTGCAATAGCCTAAATGATAAAAGGAAGTAGCTGTAAGTAAAGGTTCAAGGAATTTTGATTTATTTTCTATGTTGTCAATTAATCGCCATTGGGATTACATTGTTTAATATATAATCTAAACAGAATAATTTATAAATATTTCATACTTTAATGTGAAAATAATACGCCGAATTTTATTTTTTTAATTCCAAAATATTTTTTTAACTTCATTCTTTCATATGAATATAGTTTTTCAAAATTCTTATATTTATGTTCGCGATTAAATTACCTAAAACTTATGTATGTAGTAAGTTATGTATGTAATTTACATATTAATTATAAACTTATTTTTTAAATTTTATGAAGTTCTTATATTATGTAAAAAGATTAGAGAAATGTTTCAAGTATTCTTGTATTATGAATAAATTTTTAACATTCTTAGTATTGAGTGATGGTACAATTCAAAATTATTGAATTAAAATTATTTTTCACAGATTAAATGGGTATCATTTGGAGAATCGAAACCTATTTAGAATAAACGATACGACCAGAAGACAGAAATTTTTGAAACAAGGTAGATTACCTGTAGTTTCTTTTATATCAGAAATGCCACGAACAAGGCATCTGTTAAGTACTTTTACCATGGACATCTCTCTTGCTACAGTAAGTAGCTATTTGTTATTATGAGTAACCATATCCTATTGTGTGTTATACATTATATAAAAGATAAAGAGATGTGTATAAGAAACAAAGATAAACTTATAATTTATTTTTTATTTAACCATAGCAAACAATGATGTTCATTACGATAACAGGCTACGTTCAACTTGATAACAAGGAAGAGCCTATTATCTATTATTTCAACCGAACATTTATAATTGTCCCGAAGGATGAAGGATATTATATTCAGAATGAACAGTTGCATATTAGTCAGCTACCTGAGTCGCAATTAACGAAATTGCACCAGCAACTGAATCAGTTAGAAAATCAACAAATTCAATCGGAAACGCCGGCCCTGAGTTCAGTAGAAGTAACGAATTTCGTGGCAACGGAACTCAGTGATGAAATGAAGCAACAGATGACGTTAACGTTAAGTCAACAAACAAATATGAATCTGGAATGGAGCTTGAAATGCTTACAAGATACGCAGTGGAACTATGACAATGCAGTCTCTGCCTTTATTTTAAATCGTGAACAGATACCATCACAAGCGTTTACGAAGTAAATATGTAAATAAGAAAATTCATTACTGTGATAATAACTTGTAAGAAAAGTTCGAGCTTCTTGTAAAATGCCAAACTCCATTTCATTTCATTTCGTTTATATTGCATTTGTTTCCTACGGGTATATTTATTTTTATTTGATATAGAATGTCTAAATAGAGCATCTGGATATTTATGTTACTTTCGTATTTTTTCAACGAGGAATAATTATTAATTTTTACAGAGAAAGAAAAGTACTAAGAAAAAGTAATGTATATTAAAAGCTGCATTAATACAAACCTATTAGAAAAATACTTTAGAAGTATGTATAGAATCGTCTTGTTTTGTTTATATTGAACTTTATATTGAACTAAAATTGCACACAGTATAATCTCAAGAAAGTTGTTAAAAATCATAATTTTGATTGGAATTACAATCTTAATATCATATGATTAGTAAAAAATATCACCAGTAAGAAAGATATGGTCAGTAAAAAAGTTCATTGACCGCGGATACAACATTTGAATAAGAGCTTAATAATCATATTGCCTATGATTAGAAGGCCTTTATATTTATAAATGTGGATCAATAACGAATGCTTGCTCAACTGATTTATATCCACTTGAATATACTCATTTTTTCTATTATGATTTTTGATAAATTTCATATATATATACACACACACACACATATACACAGACATGTATATGTATATGTATACATATACATACACACACACATACACACAGTATGTATATGTATACATATTTATATTTGATAGCACTATAATGAAAATTGTAATAAATTACTTATATACAATAGGTTTTTTCGGAAAAATTGTGTTTGGTGAAAGCTTATAATATAATTGGAAATGTTAGGAATAGTTAGAAATAGTTGGAATTGGTTTAAAATCTAAATATCATATTAAAGTTGCAATAAAATATAAATTTTTGAGTATGTGTATGATGTATGAAATCATTATCATATGATGAAAGTGACTAACTGAATATTCCCAAAAATTTTTATTTCTTTAAAATAATAATTTGTACACTTTTTGTTGGTGCTGTTACTTGATAAGTATACGATATATAAATTAAAATATAGATTATAATGTGCATCTGAAAGCAAAACAAAGCGAATTCTTGATATATGGTTAATATTGAAATATCGTAGTGATTATACATATATAACAAGTAATATTTGTTATAAACATTCAGTTGTCAGATTTTGACATTTTTTCCTATGTAAAAACATTATTACATACTATTTGGTATGAAAAACATTATTTAACAATATAAAAAAGAAAAAGCTACAAGCCAATGACAATTATATAAAAGTTAATAAACAAATGTTTCTATCTCTTCTATTAATGTATATAATTGTTATTGGTTTGTAGCTCTTTCCTTTGTATATTGTTATTTAAAATGTTTGAGCTTTTTCTTTATATATATATATATACAATTTTAATTATATAATTATTTCTTATCACACATTCATAAGCGTTTGTAATGTATGTTACAATTTCTAAAGTACGAATTCTTTCATTTCGTCGAAAGTATGAAGTATGAACATAAAGAAAAGTTTGTTTCATTAGCGTTTTTATATTACCGATTCGTTAAT
Organism: Trachymyrmex septentrionalis; assembly: GCF_001594115.1. Taxonomy (NCBI): domain Eukaryota; kingdom Metazoa; phylum Arthropoda; class Insecta; order Hymenoptera; family Formicidae; genus Trachymyrmex; species Trachymyrmex septentrionalis. The sequence goes on along the minus strand of NW_017306091.1, from coordinate 1,758,112 downwards.
ACTTCATGTATCTTTAATGTGATATTATATAAATATATTTATAAATTTAGATTTTTTAAAACTAAATTTACAGAACAGATAAAAGAGGTATTGATACTTTTTATTTTTTTAAAATGTAAAAACTTACGAGATTTTATAGAAACGATTTTTATATTATAAAAAAAGCTAGATTCTATACAGTACACGTCATGTATACAAAATGGCGCACAAAGTGTCACAGATTTATATATGATAAATTTATTTTTAACAAAATTAGTATACAAATGATATAGAATTACCAAAGCTTAAAAATTTGATAAATAAGTGGAATGTGTGATATTTTGCTACCTTATATATTTCACACATAAAAAAAATCAAAAAGTATTTCTCTTAAGAGGAAAAGATCTCTCAGTTAGTGTACCTGTAACAAAAGTATTCTCTATAATTATTTATATCTAACACAGTTACATTTTACGTCTACAGATTGCATCTAAAAAATTAAGTAAAAGAAAGATATTGTTCCTTTTATATACCTAAAATTATTCGATTTCTCAAATGTAGAATTATTTATGTGGCTCTGTTAACTGAATTTTATCTTGCGCACAGATAAAAGTCAGATTTTCGCATACATACTTAAATTATAGAAAATCTCAAGTATAATAATTCAATTAATATTTTAATGTAACAAATGATATACAACTATCTTTAAGAAGATAAATAGTATAACTCTGTACAAAGCATAACCAAAAATTTCTCAGAATTATTACTTTACGTATATGTTGATATATATACATCGCAATTAAATGACTTTTTATAAATAGTAAATAGTATCATAGAATACATATTTTGTATGTCTAAAATGCTAGGCATGTATTAGGTGAAATAGGAGTTCACTTACATTATGTGAGTATAAATTATTCGACTGGAAAATTCGTGATGGATTCAATTTTTTTGTAATATTTTGCGGGACGTGTTAGTTTTGCGTGCAAAACAAAATGCAACTTTTAGTTTGTATCATTGAGAATATGGTTTGGATTTCACACCACGTATACATACATCACATTGGAAACTTCATATATCAGGACGATGTTCTAAAATTTCGATTACAGAACAATATCCTGATACTCCTAAATGGAATTTGACGAAGTCCAAAGACACTTTACGTGTCAGAAAATATTAAATTGCAGCTCGAATCCCACAAATCATCTGATACATTCAGGTGGAAGATTCAGCGTAACTATTTTGAAGGACACAGACTTCGTTACTAAAATGAAATAAATAAACTTATATGAGATCCAAAAGTTAAGCATAGCAAAACTTACAATAGTGGGTGTGACGTATCTTCATTTCTCTTCAACGAAGACATATTTTGTGTGCTTAAGAGGCAAAACTGCTCTTTGGTGTGTGCGGATGTGTTGTTAGATACATATTTAAATCGCGCGAATTACACTTATTAATGACAACTCGTGTATAATAATGAGATAATATCGTAAACGCCTAATGACGAGTAAAAACAGAGAAATAATTTATACTCACATATTAGTATGCGATAATTTTAATAAAAAAATGTACGTATTTTGACTGGATAACGACACATGCAAAATATCCAAAAGACTAATACGATACTATTCATGAACATAAATCATTGATATAATCGAAAAACTGGATATTTCTTTTTATGTTGATAAATGTGATAGATACAATATCGCTTAAAAGTATTTGCTCACTCTATCTCCTATAGTAGAATTAGAATGCGATTTTGGCGTATGAAAAAGATATGTACAAAAATTGAGACAAGTGTAACCACTTTTGAGCAGTGCTTTTGATTTGTAAAACTTGTACACAGGTGTACAAAATTGTACAAGTAGAAAAATCTATTGATATAAATGTTACATAAATAATCATTATCATTCGTACTTTGCAAAAAAAATGAATAAATATTATTGAATTATTAATTATTAATAATTATTAAAATGTAATTAATAAAGGTTAACGACATATAAAAAAAAGATATATAATACATAATGTAAATACCTTTATTAATAAGCGATATTAATGTGTTAAGAATTGCTTGTACAGACAATACTTGACAGTAAAATTAATAAAAGAAATGATATTTTATAAAATACATATTTCTTATTTATTTAAATTTTAATCTGAAAAGCCTTTTCTTGAAAAGCTCTTTAATTCTGGAAGAACGTTATTATATCACAGATTTCTCACACGATCAATAATATTGAACATAACTGAATAAATACTGTGTTATTGTGATTAGTATTTACAGAATATATAATGAAGATAGAATATTAGCTGCGTTCGACATTGTAATGCATTTTAGTTATGTAGGTTTATGTTGATTTGTGTCATAATTGAAAGAATTCGTACACAGTATTTTCTGTGTACATTGCTCGAAAATATCCAGCCGTATTATTGTATCATGTAGCTTTTGAAAGAACGAAAGCTTTTTCAGGAATCTTCACAGAAACACACGTTCTAGACATTTTTAAACCCTTTAGTTCACCGTACTTAAAGGATATCTTTCTAACACCAACTCCATAGCCTTCAAATGTATGTGAAAACTGCGAAACAGCATACAATAAAATGTAAATTGAAGAAATGTATTCTCCTAGATAACATTTATGTTGCATAAGATATTTAAAAACCGTCTTTTAGATCTTTAGTCTTATACAACATGCATGTTATCTGAGCTATATTTAAATTTTCATACATAAATGTGAATTATTATATGAATTATTTTATGGATACTTACTTGCAGCCATTTATTCTGTTCCTCTTTCTTTATATCATAACTAGTGTAAAATTTCTCTACTTGTTTATTGTGAATGTCAATTAATTCAACTGTCAACTTATAACTCACTGATGAACTGTCTGCCCGACAGTTGATCCATTCGCTTACCTACATATATATATGACATGTATAATCTATAGTTATATACGATTAACACATATATGTACATATAAAGGAAACTGAGGTACCATGGGTCATAAAAATTCAAAAGTATCTTAAAAGTAGTCTAAATATAAAAATTTTTATATCATTTTTTTTTAAATAATTAAAGCATAATGCATATTTTAAAATTTAGTAAGTATTTAGTAAATATTTATTAGTTTTTAAGAAAAAAAATAAAATATATTTTTTAAGAAATGGTGCCCCATATTCAGGGTACCATAAGTTACACAAAAAAATAGGATTATGCAAGAACGGCGACGAAAGTTAAAAAGTATTTTTAATTAACTTACACATTCTTAGCATAGTTACTTAGCATAGTTAATACAATAAAATATGATTATAATTAATAATTATTAAATAATACAATAGAAAATTATAACAAATAAGAAATAATCATTAATAAAAAAATTTATTACAATAAAATAAAATTAATTGTTAGAAGTACAAACTTTTAGGATATATACTTTCTGTATTGTTTCATTTCATCATGAATTTAATGTATGACCCATGATACGTCGATTATATTTATCATAATTAAACATTTAATAAAAAATGATAAAAAATCAATGTTAGATTATTACTTGTAATGTAGTAAGATGAAAAAAGATACGTAAAAACTTGCACCTTATACATATATGTTTTACTACAAAAACAATATTAACCCTTACCCTATCAGCTACTAGCCCATGTTAGTAGGTTAAGGATTAAAACATTTTTATGCAGTTAAAAAGTTACTATTGCACGAAAATCATTAATAATTGAGGTTTTTTTTTCGATACAATAGAATTTAATCACTGTTACCCAGATAAAAAATATGGGTAACAAAGTAATAGTCATATTATAATATCAGTAGTATAATTTAAATATTCTAGATTATGTTAAACAATCGATGACCCATGATACCCTGGTTTCCCCTACATATACATATATATTTTTTCTGTCATAAATTTGGCAATACCTGTATTGTTGGTCGATATATGTCTATAATATAGGGATGTATTCCCTCTTCCTTTAAATCTATATTTTGCGTTCTGGGATTATACTGTACATTTTCTGACTCTGTCAAGCAAAAGGACCGCTTGACCTTGCAAGGATAATTATTAGTTTTAATAAACCAATTTAGACCTGTCCAGTGACCTATGCCTTCTGCACCAGAATGGTTCTTCAATAAATTTCTCCCATATGGTTTCTTTTTGCATGTCAAATATAATACAGACCAGGGCATGTTATCGTCCAATGGAAACGGTTTATCCATAATCTGATTAATCTTTGTGTACCAGACATAATATATCAGCATCTGCCAGTGTTTGCACACCAATAGACAGTTTAGCATAGTCTTATAGTCAACATAGGAGAAGATCTTTGTCAGTACTTCGACGGGCAGGAATTTATTACAGAGTACCAGACCATTGCAATCTTTCACATCGAACATCATGTGAGAAAGAGTATCATTGAATTGCCTCATTATTTGGCAATACGCTTAACTTTATATTGGATGCGTTCCGATACTCACAGTGCTGAGATCTTCGAGAATCTTCGAGAAAGATAGTCGGCACGCTTCTATTCTGTAATCATATAGTTCTTCGCGTGAAAAAGTCCCGACTCTAACACAAAGTTGATACGACCAGAATCGAAAATGCCGCTTATGCGGTGAGTAACAAAAAACAGTATGCAGAATACGAAAGTCTAAAAGAGTAACATATATTCAATTGCGCGTTTGAAGCCAGTCACACTTTCAAAAAATAACGCAATAATACATGTAATCACCTCAGTAGAGTCATCGAGATTAGTTCAATTTTTTATGCATCACGTATATGCAAGCTGTGCTCTCGCTTTAAGACGCGTTTACATCCTGACGGAAAAGCAGGCTGTGTTTCAAAATTCATTGTCACTGAAAATGTACAGTTTACGTTACATATACTATACATTTTTAACACGCAATGAATTTTGGAACAATCCTCGTAAAGTAAAAAAGCAGCAATCAATCAGAATTTGCCCTGGTAGTCGACAATTTTTTGAATGTACGTACCACTTACTACCAGTTGCGAGTTCTGATTGGTCACTGCTTTCCCGCTTTCTGGGTACCAATCATGAAACTTTATTCCTAGGATGGAAAGTGAAAAGTGAAAAATTTCTCCATTAATTTCAATGGTAAAACTTTTCAATTTTCACTTTTTATCGTAGGGATAAAGTTTCATGATTGGTACCCAGACTGCTCCAAACTTACTAGTTACTAGAGAATCTGTATTCTAACCTAATCCTAATCGTCGTTTGCAATGTTTGCATGTGCTTAATGTTTTTCATGTGAAATCCTTCGGAGTGAGTAATTGATCAGTTTAAGAAACGTCCATAAGGAATAATGGTAAGACCTTTTTTTAATTAACGTTAATATATGTATGTATATATATATATTTGATTGTTTAATTTTATATTTTAATTTTATATTGATAAATTTTTAATATGAAAATTTTTAATATAAAAATATGATATAATTGTACTTTAATTTAAATAATTGTATCGTCATAATATAGTGATAATATAATCATATCATATTGTATAATAACATTTGCTGAAATTATGTTACAGGGGAAAAATAAGAAAACGCGTAAAGTTGTAATGCAGAGATTTGCTCAAATGAAAAGGATGATTAGTCTGAGTGATTCACGAATGTAAGTTTAATGTCTTATATGATCTTTAACAAATCATTGTTATTATTTTATAAATTGTGAAAAGAATTAAAATGAATTTTTTTTTAATAGAAAGCCAGAAAAGCGATTGCCATCGAAGAAAACTCCGAAAGAAGATAAGACTAAAATAAAAATTACAGAAACGTAAGTAATGTTACTTATAAATGAACATATTATTTTTAATATAAATATTTTTAAATTTGATATTATGAAATTATTATTTATTATAAAACATGTTTTTATACTTTGAAACTATGTAGTACTTTTTTCTTTCAGGCCACAGCAATCCTCTGCATTATTCTTTCAGTATAACACACAACTTGGACCACCATACCATATTTTAATTGACACAAACTTTATTAACTTTTCTATTAAAAATAAATTAGATATAATAGAGAACATGATGGAATGCCTCTATGCAAAGTGTACACCATATATAACTGATTGTGTAATGGGTGAGCTAGAGAAGCTTGGACAGAAGTATAAATTGGCATTGAAAATTATTAAGGATCCACGATTCGAAAGATTAAAATGTATGCATAAGGGAACCTATGCAGATGATTGTCTTGTAAACAGAGTGACACAAGTAAGTATAGACTACAGAATTTTTATTATGTTAAAAAATTTTTGTGACAATATAAATTTACTTAATTGCAATTGGCATAAATAAAAAATGTGCATTATATTATTATTTCAGCATAAATGTTATATTGTTGCAACAAATGATAAAGATTTGAAAAGAAGAATTCGGAAGATACCGGGTGTACCAATAATGTACATATCTCAGCATAGATTTACAATAGAAAGAATGCCGGATGCTTATGGTGCACCCAAAAGATAAGAGTAAAATTTATTGAATTAATTTTTTTTTCAATAGTTATATTTTTTGTACATGTACAATACAAAGATATACATTTTAATAAAATTTGTATCATATATTGATATGTTTTATTTATTTAAATAAAAATTTAATTATTTTATTTATTT
>NW_017306091.1:1745914-1751186 GCF_001594115.1 Trachymyrmex septentrionalis | reverse complement strand
AAATATACATTTATGTGCGTGTGCCTATATATACATATTTCAAAAATTTTATAGGGAAAATTTTAATTATTTAATATTTATACTAGTAGACGTATATGTACTTGCAAGTACGTCCTATAAAATATTACAATATATGAATTAAAATAAATTTATATTTGTAATAAATTAATTTTTGTAAACAACGAATAATTATAACATTATAAAATTATTCATAAAAAAATTTATATTTGGTTATCTTTTACAAAATAATATTCGTAAACGAGGCCACAAATGGGAGCATTTCACGCGAAAAATGATCGTTGCGTATTTATGACGAGGCATGCCCACAAGGTGAGCTGCTAGGACATTTCTGCCAATTTCTTACTCTCTATCTCCAAGAAGTTATGGCGAAAAGCAATCGTGCTCAATACCAGCGATTTTGTACACCTACGTGGAAAACAATCGGATTTCTGCTCGGATGCATTGCAGTATTGCAATGTATTAATCTCTTTGTGAAATCTTATAGCGAACTTTTCTTACAAAAGATATAATTATTCAAATTTGAGCATTTTAGTTCTTGGCAAATATTATTGCGTATAAAAAAAAGTTGTAATATATCTTATTATATGTATATATAAAATATATGATTTATGCATAATCAATTATGTATAATAAAACATGTACATTTTTTAATATGTACATATATGAATATAAAAAAATTATTAGGAGTAATATATCTTTCAAAAAAATCATGATGCAATATGTAAGTATATATAAACTTTTAAGTTTATATATATTTAGAGATTTATACATAATATTGTAAAATATACATGTGTGTGTTTTATTACATATATTTGTTTTAATATTACATATTGCATCATGATTTTTTAAAAAAGATATTACTCATACATCAAATATTTATACGTATCGTGCATGCAACTTTATATTTTATTTATCATACTATTACGCGCGACCTTGTCAACGCAAAGATACTGGTATGAGGATTCGAAATTACTCTTATCAATCAGGATCGTATACCGTGATTTTCAAGATTCCAGAAGCTCGATATGTGTGAGGATTAATATAATTGATGATTTCGCACAAAGTGTCACGGCTTTTCTATATCCGGATAAATGTCGGGATTCGCTCCTCCTACCCTCAGGTCGTGACCTTTCTAATATCGCGGAACAACAAATGGCGTACGCGCGCGCACGTTATCGCAGCAGAACACAGAATATTAATCATGCGATTCAACGTTCTGTGTTGCATCCTTCGAGAGACAAGTCTACGAACCAAATTTCAATTTATTTCTCTCGGATAATAAACGCGCGCGGCGCGCGTGCGTAATCTCTGCTTAAAATTATCTTTTGCTTCAAAATATATAATTATATTATTATTTATTACATTATTGTTAATTAATTTTAATTATTATATTTTACACACCGAAGTCTTTTGTAACTTATAAATTTATTGAAAATAATATGAAAATTTTATTTGACAAAATAATTGAAAATAAATATGCACAGATTACTAAAAAAGTTTTACGTACTTAAAATTTAATTCTATTTCAAGATTATTCTTGAATATCCTACGCATAATATGAACATCATTTGTAAGCTTATAGATGATATAACATAGCACCATGTTCTAAAACTGATATATAAAGTGTCTTGAAGAGATGTTTTAAAAATAAGCAAGATTTACAATAAAGTTTTCTTTGTTATCCGATTCTTAATAAATGATCTTTAACTGAAATTTTTGATATTTTTCATACGGTTTTATAAATTATTTAACATAAGAAATATTGCATATCGCATAGTTTCTCGACAAAACGCGTTTTCAGAGATTTAACGCAACTCAGGAATGTAACGGATGCACTTTATCTTGGAGTTCTATAAATCTAAAGATAGCGCCAAATGCATTGTTTAGCGCATTGTCATCTATTACCAATGAAACCTCTAATTTTCACTGATATTTCAAATCGAGAAGAAGGCAACTCGTTCGTCATACGATAAGGAACCTCGTCTCTCCCTGTTCTTCGCTTCTTCGAGAAAGTACTCGTACTCGTTCTTATCTAAATCCACGTAAAAGTCGGTCCAAACAGACTTGCTCCGTGTTTCATAGGATTCAATGAAAAGGAACAAAATGATAACAAAAAAAGGAACATGATAACAAAAAAAAAGATATCGAATCTGTGTGTTGTACATGTAAATCACTTACATTTTGTTATATTTCTCGAGTAACAAAATAAATTCTTCAGATTCGTTGAAACTTAAGATTTGGAAAAATCGAGATTTGACTCATTTCTTGATTAACTTTTTTAATCTTGATTTTGATTTCTTTATATGCACTATTTATTGGTCGAATTAAAGTCACAAAAGAAAATAATATATTGCGAATATTGAAACGTTAATAAGAATTTGATTATCAATTTTGATCATTTACTTATTGTTTTTAATTTACCGATCACTTATCGTTTCTAACTCTGACAATGACTGACTCATTATTTCTAAATGTCATTACATATGGTTATTGATTGATAGCTTTATTGTTATTTTTTTGATTCTTTGTATGAAGAGTGGTTACCAATTAGTGATTTCCCTATGAAATTTTCCCTGAAGAAGGATTCTAAATCATAAATTGAACCACATCTTATATGTTACAAAATTATCGTTTGGAATTCTGCAACGAGATGCATTTCTGTATGATATAATGAGTTACTGTACAGAGTAGTACAGCAACTCCATTATCTTAATTTATAATTTCAGTTATAGTTTTTGTAGTTAAATTCCAACGTTATTCAAGTACTAACGGTGGCAATGGTTGGTATGTACATGTATACAATATTGTTCCCAGTAAACTAGATTAAAGGAAATCAATGATCCGGTGAGCGAATAAACTACATAGATACTTGTAATGTAAGAAAAAAAAGAGAAAAGACAGAAAGAGAGGGAGAGGGGAGAGAGAGAGAGAGAGAGAGAGAGAGAGAGAGAGAACTCGAGATGGTGAGTTCGAAAGGAAAGAGGATCGAAGGAAAAAAAATCGAGCGGAACACTCGATCGCGGTAACGGATTATAAAAGTGACCATAGGCCCGCGGATATATATCTGCACATTCTACACACAAACCGTAAGTCCAGATCCCCCGCTCCACCTTTTTCGCCCCACCTTTCTAACATCCCGATGTTTCTCCGCGTGGCAGCCTGCATCCCTTAAGTCGGGGTGTCCCCTTGCCGGCCCTTCTAGATATTTCCCCTCCTCCCCCACGCTCCCCATTATTCATCTCTCGTTCTCTATCCTCGTCGCCCTTTTTCTCGTCGGTCCTCATATTACTCCCTCTTTCTTCCTCATTCATTTTTCTCTTTTTCCTCTTCCTCCTCTTACTCTTACTCTTTCTCCCTTTCTTTCTCCGTTTTCTTTCTCTAGTCTATTCGACGTCCCTCTTGTTCTTGTTACGTCTTTCTCATTCCCATCAACGCGAAGCAACGTCCTCGTCGCACGAGGCTCCAGTGTGCAGCGGCCATCTTGCATACCTGAGCCTCCGCATTGCTCGTTCCTCGAGGGCAAAAGGGAGAATATCTCAGCGAGACCCGAGACGGCGGCGGGATGCGCGAGGCGAGTCGAAGGTGGAAGGATCGCGCGTGGAAGATGGCGAGGAGGGAAAGCTGGAGAGATGAGTCGAGTAAGAGGGTGGGGGAGGAGAACGGGGCCCACGGTTGAAGCAGCGGGCCCCAGGAAAGAGCAAGTGGAAGGGAGAGAGAATGACAGGCTTCTACGTGATGGACGAAGAAGCCTGTATTTTGATATAGGCAGTGGTATGGCAAAATGGTAGGGGTGAGGGGGGGAGGGAGGAGGGAGGATGGGAGATGGGAAAGAGAACCAAGGTAAGAGCGAAGAAAATGAGCATTCGGAGAGAGAAAGAGTGACGAGGATGGGAAATCAAACGTTTCTTGACACGAAAGACAAGGAGGGGGAGAGAAACAGAAAAAGGGGGAGCGAATTGTTAGAAAGAGCGAGTGGGACCATCGTGGAGCGAGGAAATGCGGTAGAACCACGGTGTGTTTCTCAGAGCGGACAGAGAAGGTGATATCGATAGGCCATGCCGGGGTGATCGGGGCAAAGGCACAGATAGAAAGAGAGAGGGAGAGAGAGGGAGAACGGAGATATAGGGAACGGGAAAAGGATAGTGAACTGCGGAAGAGGGGGAGAGAGAAGGCCCAATGGATCGGAGAGGGACGGCGTCAGCCAGCCCGAAGAATGCCTCTCCTGGCAGCGGCGAAGTTCTGGGACCGGCTCGGTTCAGTCGAGTCAGGTCAGCCCTCGGGAAGGCGACATTCTTCTTCACGGTGCTCACGTTCCGCGTTCTTTCGGGGCATTACGTCGCGTTCATCGCGGCCCCGTCGCGTGTTTCGTTACGTTATTCCTCCTTTATTTTCTACTTTCTTATCCTTTTTCCATCGGCTCTAGTGCCGACTGCCTTCGCAGTTGCGCACGGTTCATCTTCATCCCCCGATAACCAAGCCTACCCCGAGGCACGCGCGCGCGCGCGCGCGCACGCGAACCCGTTGTGTTGCTCATGAGATTGCTTTACGATCGGCGAACCCGAGTGAGCGCTGCATCGCGATCGCGTGAACTTCCTGACAATTTCCGCGAAAGATAGCGCGAGTTCGGCAGCGAGTCGCACGAACTCGTAAGTGAATCGCGAATTCGAGTCTGTCGTAATTCGATTAGATCGAATCACTCTCGTGAGAATACATCGTAAATTATATTCTTTTTATTTGTGCTCCGAATATTGGATCTTGGTGTGTCCTCTGTGTAGTGTTTATGCGAGATTCTAATCTCGGGTTTAATTTAAGCTTTAGTGATAAGTTTATGGATTCTGAGAGATTCGAGTGTTTGACTAATAATAGCGAGATATAGAAATGCAGAGATCTCCACGAAAAATCGTTGCCATCATTTGTTGCCAATCATCTCTTTTCAAGAGGAATTTCATCGTTTGAAAAATGCAATATGACAGAGCGAAGCACGTGACGTAGATGCGTGTGCCTGGAGCGCAAAAGCTGAAAAAGGGAAGTAATTTCTTCGGAGGAGAATCTTCTTGGAAAGAAAGATACACATTTTCTCGATTCTATATCATGATTGCGAATTGCTGATTGGAAAATCAAAACGTTCCACTCTCGCGTCCGCGAAGCATTCGCGAACATCCACAGACGCGCGTTTCGCGAGGCGCGGCTCTCGGCGGGTCACTGCCCCCTCTGCCGGGTGAAGTCTCCTCTCGTATACACTTGACTTTTA
>NW_017306091.1:1727418-1745814 GCF_001594115.1 Trachymyrmex septentrionalis | reverse complement strand
ATATATATATATAAAAGGAAAGAAAGTGTGTGAAAGAGAAAGAAAGAGAGAAAGAGAAAGAAACGGATACAGAGGAGAGGAAGAAAGACGGAAAAGAAAGCACCCACCAGCTCCGAGTTTAAATCGGGACTCTGATCCAGGTGGGGAAAAAATGCGACGCATCGCCGGACAGAGGATGGCGGTTCACGTCGTCGCGCGCGATTAATCTCCGTCCTTGGAGGAATGTCGTGGTACGTGCAATGCACCGGTACGTAGACGCGGAAGACGACAGGATTATCGCCGGCCACAGCCATGAAGAAGAAGAACGACAGGTAGTGCGTAATCGGAGCGCGCGATTTTACGCCTACGACGAGTCACCGTAAGCCGAGATTTGGCTAAGGCAGGTGGGCGTGTCGCGGCGAGACAGAAGAGATGATCATAAGGGGATCGATGATCCTGACCCTTTTTCTGGGACTACTGTTGGTGGTGAACCATAATGGCGGCCAGGTCGTCGGCCAGGACGTGGCGGCGACGGCGACGGTGGCAGTGGCCGTGTCTAATGACTACCTTACTTTGCGTAACCTACCTCAAAGGGTCACGCGGTTAGTGCCACGAAGGTCACCAATGTTGCCGCAGGATAATACCGCGGCGATGGGTCTGGCGATGCAGAGTAGAGCGGTTGACACGCGGGTCCAACTCGAGATTAGAGAGGGCGAACCCAAGGGTACCATAGTCGGCACGATACCGGTGAAGCCTGACTTCACTTACAGGTTCAATGAGCCACCTCAGGAATTTGTACTCGATCCAGAGACTGGCAAGATAAGGACGGCCATGGTTCTCGATCGCGAAGCTCTCAGCAGTGATCGGTTTGATTTAGTTGTGCTCTCGAGTCAACCGACCTATCCGATCGAAGTGCGAATTTTGGTTCTTGATATCAACGACAATAATCCAGAATTTCCAGAGCCTAGCATCGCGGTTAGCTTCTCGGAATCGGCTGTCGCCGGTACCAAGCTATTGTTGGACGCTGCGACTGATCGAGATACACCAGAGAACGGTGTGTTGGACGATTATTTTATTGTGGACGGTAATACGGATAACAAGTTTCGTCTGAAAGTTACTGGGAATCCAGGTGAAACGTCATACCTGCACCTCGAGACTACTGGCAAGTTGGACCGTGAACAGGTGGAATTCTATTCGCTCAACATCTGTGCACGCGACCGCGGCCGACCACCGCGACTGGGTTATCTGCTGGTGAACGTGACGGTGTTGGATGTGAATGATAATCCGCCTGTGTTTTCACAGAGCGACTATGTGATAGCGTTGAACGAAAGCGCACCAGTCGGCACCAAGGTGTTGACGGTGCACGCCACCGACAAAGATTCAGAAGACAATTCTAAGCTGACGTATTATCTGCCGGACAATGAGCGCAAGTTCACAATTGATCCAGAAACTGGCATGATCACGACAGCCGAGCCGTTAAAATGTCCTCAACAACATTGCACGGTGGCACGTCCAGGTGGTGGTTGCCCTAAGAGTTGCGTTATCACAGTCTTCGCTCGCGATCACGGTGTGCCTAAGCAAGACGGTCGTACTTACGTGACGGTAAATCTATTAGACGCTAACGATCACGATCCTGTGATCAAATTCAATTACTTTCCACAAAATGCGGGTTTTGCTACCGTCGACGAGAACACCGCCAAGGACTCGATCGTCGCGGCGGTAGCGGTGATCGATGATGACGAGGGTTTGAACGGCGAGACTAGCGTGGAGATACGTGCTGGTAATGAGTTGGGTCACTTTCGGCTCGAGGTTACAGAGAGTTTCGACATCGTGCGAGTCGACGGCCGATTGGACCGTGAGGAGATCCCCAAGTATAATCTCACAGTAGTTGCTACCGATAAGGGCACGCCGCCCAGATCTGCTACGGCCTATCTCGTAATACACGTGAATGACGTCAACGATCACGAGCCGGTGTTTCAACAAAGTGAGTACTCGGCGGTGCTATCGGAATTTGCACCGATTGGCAGTTTCGTCGCTAGTATTTCGGCTACGGACGCGGATTCTGGGCTGAACGCGCGAATTTATTACGAGTTCGGTTCGGGTAATGAGCAGAATTGGTTTGCCATCGATAGTGACACCGGTTTGGTCACCACTGTGGCTACTTTGGACCGTGAAGTACAAGGTAGCATCGAGTTACACGTATCGGCACGAGATGGTGGTCCGAATACTAAATACGCGTCCACGCATCTCAAAATAACGATCCTCGACGAGAACGATGAAGTACCACGCTTTCCCAAAGACGTCATCGAAATCGAGTTGTCGGAGAACACGGCGCCCTATAGTCTAATAGCTACTCTGACAGCTGTTGATAACGATCAAGGTACGAATGGTAGCGTCGCGTACAGCTTTCATTCTAGTGTTTTGCGTGATTATTCCAAGACTTTTGCTCTGGATGCTCTGACCGGACAGTTGACAACCATGACCGCTCTGGACCGAGAAACTATAGCAGAGTACAGACTTCTAGTGATAGCAAAAGATCAAGGTACGCCAGTACAATCTTCGACTGCTACCGTAGTACTGATATTACAGGATGTCAATGATAATTCGCCAATCTTTTATCCTTGGAAATATCTAATGTCCATCTCCAAAGATATTTCAGCAGGTACGACGATAGGTAAAGTGACGGCGACTGACGCGGATGCTCGGGAGAATGCTCAGGTGAAATACACTCTGGAATCCGGCGGCGAGGGTCTCTTCGTGGTGGAGGAGAGAACCGGTGAAATTGTCCTGCAAGGTTCTCTACGGGCTGCACACAAGACTCTTTATGAGTTAATAATCTCAGCGAAGGACATCGACAATCAAGTGGCAGCCAGGAATGCCGTAGTAGAAATTATACGCGAGGAAGATCTGGAGCACCTCGAGTTCGATACTTACAACGGCTATGAGTTTCGCGTTCTTGAAGATCATGGCGATTGCGATTACGTTACATCTGGTAATCGGGAAATTGGCTCGGTACACGTTCCGCAATACGGCAATATGGGTAAAGTGAGCTATGCTATAGTATTTGGTGATCCTAAGGGTAACTTTAGAATTGATGAGAATACTGGCGTCATCAGCACCACTGGCTGCCTGGATCGCGAGCGTGTCGCTTATTACAGTCTGCAACTGTCAGCGCGTACCAATCTCGCGTACGGCCAAACAATCGTTAACATTACAGTGCAGGATGTTAATGACAATCCTCCGAGATTTCCCAGGGGTGAGTGGGGCGACGAGGTTATGCAGGAAAATGCGGCGGTGGGACAGGAAGTGTGCCTTGCCCGGGCCAGAGATCGCGACATCGGCACCAATTCCAGGATTGTTTATTCGTTGACACATAATCCAGACGGACAGTTCAGAGTCGCCGAGAACTCTGGCATTATCTATCTGCATAAACCAATTCGTGCACCGCCTGGTACAACCCTTCAACTAGAAGTGACGGCGACTGATTCCGGCAGACAACCACTGTCCGCTCAGTATCAAGTTCGAGTCACGATTGAAGATGTCAACGATCACACACCAGTTTTCCGATTGAGCAGCTATGAGACTTCACTATCGGAATCCACGCCAGTCAACGAGCGTTTCTTTTCGCTAATAGCTCAAGACGCAGATCTCGGCAACAACGGAAGGATATTATACAGAATTACCGATGGCAATGCGGAGGGCCGCTTCGGCATTTTCCCGGATGGTCAGTTGTATGTGAAAAATGAGCTTGATCGCGAGGAACGAGACTATTACGCGCTCGAGGTTACTGCATCTGATCAGGGTAGCCCATCACGGAGCTCCGTGGTCCCGGTGGTGGTACATGTGATTGATGAGAACGACAACGCACCCGAGTTTACTAATAGCAGTTTCAGTTTTCATCTACGCGAGAACGAGCCGCCTGACACCTTCGTCGGTAAGCTGCTGGCTACTGATCGCGACGTTGGTCGTAACGCTGATCTCATATTTTTGCTCCCGCTCATTCAGAATGATTTCGTGGTCGATCCAAGGAATGGTTTCATCAGATCGGAGCACGTATTCGATCGTGAACTCTTAGTAACCAATACTGGCAGCAACTATATCAATTTGGAAGCCACTGTTATAGACAATGGCATTAATCGCTTGCGTGACCGCGTCAAGGTCACCATATATATCACCGATATTAACGACAATGTCCCACAGTTTCAACGTCTACCTTATCGGGTACAGGTGAGCGAAGGTGCCGCGATTGGTACGCAGTTGCTAAGAGTCTACACGACCGACGCGGACGAGGGCTTGAATGGAGATGTGTTCTATTCGTTGGAGGACGGCAATCAGCATGGCCATTTCATGATAGATGAGGCTACTGGACAGATCTCGCTGATGAAGGAGCTTGATCGTGAAATATCTGATACGTACGTGCTGACTGTTGTGGCACACGATGCTGGTTTGGAGACACGATTGTCATCTAGCGCGACTGTTCATATCGAAGTGCTCGACGAGAACGATAACGTGCCGTTCTTCGTCGACAACAAGTCGAGGATTTCTGTGCTGGAAACTATGCCAATCAACACCGAATTGTTGCGTTTCAAGGCCACCGACAACGATCTTGGATCCAACAGCGAGTTGACATTCGCTATATCGGCCGGTAACAAGAGAGACACGTTCTATATTGATCCGCTGACCGGTATTCTGTATCTGAGAAAGCCACTTGATTACGAAGAGCAGATACGTTACACGCTTAACATCACGTGCAGCGATGGTGGTCACCCACGGCTCAGTTCGATCACCAGCCTAACCGTCGAAGTGATCGACACCAATGACAATCCGCCGGTGTTTCCGAACACGGCAATAGTACGTCAGATACGCGAGGGTATCCTCGTGCGAACACCGATTGTCACCATTACCGCCGAGGATCCAGATTCAGGCGACAACGGAGTGGTCAGTTACTCGATCCTTAGCCAGGAACCGCAGGATCAGGTGCGACGTTTCGGTATCAATCCATCGAGTGGTGTGATCCATACATTGCTTCCAATTGATCGCGAAGAGGTGGATACTTTCAATCTGGTGGTGGTCGCTACCGATCAAGCACAACCACCAAGCGCACGATTGTCTGCCGAGAAACAAGTGATTGTGTTTGTCGAGGATATCAATGACAACGCGCCAATCTTCGTTAGCATGTCGGCAGTAGTGTTACCACCTCTGAACGCTGGCAACTTCAACTATCATCAGACCGAGAATATTCAAGTCATGCAACTGCTAGCTCGCGATCTTGACTCTAGCACCAACGGCCTGGTGACGTACGAATTACTCCGTTCTAGCGTCAACTATTCGAATATGTTCGAGGTTTATCGTAACACCGGTGAGCTCATTATGAAACTTCCGCAATCATTCTCAAAAGGTAGTCTCTTCGAACGAGCTTCCTTCAAATATCAAGTAGGCGTCCGAGCGACGGACGAGGCGGTCCAGGCGGAGCGTCGTTCGTCCGAGACTTACGTGACCTTGATCGTGCCGGGCGAGGACGGCGACGATCAGCCGATTTGGGAGCATCAGGGTCAGATTGAAGGTAACGTTTATGAGAACGAGCCGATCGGCACGAGTATCTTGCGCGTGAGCGCGTGTAGTCGTCAATCCAATATCGAGCTCGAGTATTACGTGACGAACGTGACCGCCGGCGACGGGCCCCAAGTTGATCGGCTATTCGACATCGACACGAAGACCGGTGTGCTGTCCACCGCGGCCCAACTTGATCGTGAGACCGGCGTCCAGTGGTACGAGGTGGAGCTGTACGCCATCGGCATCGGCGGCACCAAGCCCAGTACGACGTCCACCAAAGTAAGTCCGTACCGCTTGGCTTTTTGATTGATCGTCCCGGTGATATTAATGATGCTTCCTTCGTCGGCTCCTGAAAGATATTCGGTGCTTTTTGTGTGCCGTACCACTTCCTTGTCCCGCGCGCGCTCGCCCCGCGTAATGTAATTTCTCGATTGCTGGATAAGACCTCTTCTCGCGAGGCGGGTGAGCGAACGGGTGAGTCAGGATTGTCGTTTGCGGTACGAGATTTCGCGGGGATATTATAATTGCTGAACTGATATTGCGCGAGATGGGTGTGACAATATGATTGGCGCTAAAATCATTGAGATACCTGTTTTATTTTATAGATAATTTTTGTACATTTATTTTCATTCTATAAGCTGTGCAGGTGATGATGTGATTAATTAAAATATACACACACATGTATACATATATATGTGTGGATGGCAATATATGTCTCTTCTTTTTGTGTATATATTGCACTCGAATTTTCCGGAGAAGCAGAAGAAATAAAAATTATCGCAGTTATATTGTAATTATTTTTATTGCTTCTTCGCGAAAGATTCGCATTCAAAAGAATAAAGTATTAATAAATTAATTCTCACTTTTAATGAGAATGCCGCATGGATTCGAGGATATGTATATAAGCTCTCTGAGATTCAGTTTTTCTATTTCATGTACTTTCGTTACCGTTTCAATTAAATGTACAGTAAGCTGATTTGTGAAATACAGACAATAATTTTACGGTTGATGATTAATTATTCAGAAGAGATATTAATGTATCAGACATGGAAGGGAACTTTATTAAATCGGATGTGTATGCGGACACGTGTAATTTCTGAACAAGTTGCTAAAATCCATTTCCTTAAATATTGATATTATTGACGAGAAACATAAGTATTACAATTATCAATTATATATGCCGACTTTTAATATTTATTTAAAAATTCTTTATTTGTTATATAATTTCTTATTTAATTATCTTATAAAAAAAAGTAATAATAATTTATAATTTAATTTTTGAGGTGCAGTTTTCTTTAAGCTCTGATTCGTATAGAAAGAGTAGACAATAGGGAGAAATTTGTGATAACAAAAATAACTAATAAATTTTGATCCATATATCACACTCAAGGATAGAAGTTAATAATTAATAATTACAAGAGCTTTCATATTATTATTGAAAAAATTACAACTTTTGGGAGCGAGATTCATTTCACTGTTAAACCTTATCTCTATTCATCTTTTCTTTTGACACTATTTCCGTGTTCATTAATTTCTGCTTCTCACTCTCGATGACATAATAATTAGAGCGGCAACGTATGTGCGCCGCGTGTCTTTCACCAGACAAGCGATAATTCGACTGACTGAGAATTGTGTTACGTAACAATACTCTTAATGCAATTAAAGACGACGATAGAGTGATACACAGAGAGATAAAAGGAATGAGAGAGAGAGAGAGAGAGAGAGAGAGGGGGGGGGGAAGGGGAGGGGGGGAAGAGAGAGAAAGAGAGAAGTGATGAAGGGAGTAGGGAAAAGAAAAATCTTTGGAGATGAGAAACGATGGATGGAAGGACAACACGCGCACGGGGAAAAGGACGTGCTCCTCTCGATAGCGAGAGAAAGAGGAGGTAGAGAAGGAAGCGAAGAAAGAAGAGAAGGAGTGGACAAGGTGGAGGAAGGGGATCGTGAATACGAACGGTTTACAGCCGGTTCAGTGCTGCATAAATAGGGCTTAGGACCCGGGACGTTTTCTCAAATTACAGGGCGCGTTTCAAATTTATACGAAAGCACCACACCGCGCCACCGTTACCACCGTCGCCGTCTGGTCTCGTTTTATTAGAACGAAGCATATCCTAATTAATTCGAGCTTTTTTACTCTGCAGTTGTACAGGGTGTCTCACAATTTGCAATCTTGTCTTTATAGTGATAGAATTTTAAAGCAATTTGGCTATTCTTTAGTGAAGTTGTCGAGGTATTAATACTTTGAGGGAAGCAGCTGAATGGCAGAACTGTGTATCTCGTTTTTTAAAATAATTTTAATGATAAAAATTAAAATTTTTATTTAACATCTTAAATAATATATTAAAATAAAATTACATTTTTCTCTCAATCTATCAGTTCATCATAGAAATTTATTAAGGTACCTCTTTTATCGTGCATCAATTAAATGATTTTTAACATATTTTGTAATGAATTCTTTATCCTTAAATCTTGAAGAGGGATCTTTGAAACTTTGATTAAATCTTCTCCTTACAACATTTAATTTAAATTTATTGATCTCTATTCTTCTGCTATTTAAATTTTCGCAAATCTGGATTTGGGGGAAGTCGTGGACTTAAGGATTAACCGCAAGCAAAACTATTCTATTCTGTTTTACTTTGTGTAAGGGATTACCTAGAAAATCGGAAATCTTTCGAAATTGATATTCACGTGGTACCGATATTCCATTCGCGCTCCTGCCACATCTTGGGATTGGAGGGCAGAGAAACGGTGGATGGCGAGAGACGAGGAAGAAGAGACGGTTGTAATGTAACGGGAGAGAAAGAGAAAGCGAAAGAGAGAGCGGGAGAGGAATAAACGACAAGATGAACCGCGTGCCAGGAAATCAACTCGGATTCGAGTTCAGGCCTCTCTCTCTCTCTCTCTCTCTCTCTCTCTCTCTCTCTCTCTCTCTCTCCTGGTAGTTCGAAGACTTGAGAAAAACTTGATCTCGGATGAGCGAGCGCAGCCCTTACCTTTGCGCTCGCGCGAGCGCCAGGGCCTTAGGACCGCTGAGAAGCGCACAGTCGGTCCCATCTCTACCCCCGGTGTGCGTCAACGCCGCTTTATTTCTGAAGATCCTTTCCTCTGTCCTTCCCTCTCCTCCCCCCATTTCTTTCAAGCCGCCTACCGTCGCCCTTGGCTTCTCTTCGTCTTCGTCTACACGTTTATATCTCTCTTCTTCTTAAATTTAATCTTTTATTTGGTAATGTTGCTTTCGAGAAACATGATTCTTTTATATTGTACTTCATGTACCACCTTTTGCTATTATGGCGAAGTTCCAATTGATGTTCCTGTCAAGGTAACAAACAAAGAGTTGGTTTCTCTTAGCTCGAAAAAAGTTTGTAGAGGTGAGCTGCAGAAAAATTGAATAAATATAAAGAATTACCAATATTTTCTACGAATTCCCTTTAAATAGGCACCAAAAGTTCCAGTTTGAGATTATATTTTTAACCGCAATTGAAAAGATGTCTTTCAGATTTCGTTCCACTCAAATCAAATCATAAATAAAACAAACTAACACACCTATATATAGCAATTACTGATTTATGAAAATCAATAAAAAATTGAATTTTCGATAAAAACTTTTTTTCTCGAAACATGATATTATTTTAGCAATTTGTATTAATAAAAAACATCTCTTTAATATTACTGATTATTTGTATGAATTATGATTCCAATGCTTCTAAAAACTCGGTCTCAGTATATGTAATAATGTAACAAATAGCATCTCTCTTTCTTCTTCTGTCTCTATTTCTCTTCCTTTCCTCTCGATGTATCTTTTTCTCCTTCCACCTTCATCATTCGCTATGGGATCCACGACTCTTCGGGAATCGCCGACTCTGCAGTTCGGACGTTTTTGTCCCGCTTTCGGGGCTCGTTCTTTTCTGGCCTCGCGCATCGTCCACCGTCTTCGTGGCCTCCTCGGGGCCGTCCAAGGGCCCGGCTCCCTCTCTCGGGCTACTTCTCCCCCGCGCTCTCTTACGGGCCAAAACTGTCCTCTTTTTCGTCGCACGGACGGCATCATCGGGCTTCGTTCACGTCGACAGCTTTTTGTCCGGTCCCCGAAGATCACGGCGGGGTTGTGAAGGCGGCATACGGAGTCATACCGACGAAACACTCAAGCAACGCCCTTTGTCTAACCCTTTGTGCGACGGCATTTCTATCTGCGAAGGCCGCGCTTCCCACGAAGCGTGACTTCAATTATCGCGCAATGGGGTTCGCGTCTGGGTCCAGAGACGTACGGCGAAGTATATATCCCGCGATGCCGCTGCGCCGATGACTTCAACGCACGTGTGTTCAGCGTTCGTGCCTCGAGTCCCCTGTAACGCAATAATTTTCTGCTCACGCTGGATACTCGACTTCGAGATCCATTAAATATATAGGGTGTTCCGGAATTCTACCAGATGTTCTTCTAATCTCTCTCTCTCGCCAATTTAGTAACTATTTTTACCCCTTTGTCTTCATTTTACACGTTTAACCTTGTTGCATCCTTAAAAATAAGTCGCAAATTAAAGTTCCATGAATGGATAAAAAAGCCATTTGAAATGAACTTAAATTCCGTCGAGTATTATATTGTTATTGTTTTTTTCTATCCTAAAGTTATATCGTATATTCTTTTATCTCTCTTCAATATTATTTAAAAATTATTATTATTTAGATATTCTTGTTGAACAAATGAATTGACCAAAGAACCTGCAGTGTGAGACTACCTATGTACGAGGGTTTCCAAAATGTTTACAAAAAGAAAAATAACATCGTTATTTTTTGATAACTTCTTGAAACCGTTAGACAATCACGATGTGTCATATACAGTCATATTAGTTTAGAATCAATTAGGAAGTTAGTTGAAGTCACGACGTGTACTATCGCGCGTTTGTTCTCGCGTTTTGTGCTCGAACGAGAACGTCGACAAGAAGTAAGTGGCACGTCATTTAATTTAAGGAAGTGTCTGCGAAAACGTGATGTTAACGTATGTCACGAAGGTGTGAGATTCGAATTGCTAACCCACACGTCCGTCCTCGCCAGCCACGGGTGGGTTCCGCGCGAAATGTAGGCGTGATACTCATTTTTCCAGCCGATAAATTTATCTACAGACGGGACGGAACGAACGAACATAATGTCGGCGCTAACGTACGCGCGCGAGAGCGGGAGCGTCTAATAATAGCCGGCAATAATTACGTCGACCGTCGTGATTAATAATGCACGGTTAAACACGTTAAACCCCGCAATTAACTCTTTCTATTTCGCGGTCTCGCGCGGCCGTTACGCGATCGCTTCAACGTGTTTGCAGATTATTTGTTATCCGTTCCATTGCGCGAGAGCGATGCGAAGGTATAAACTACCCCTGTGCGACTGTTGTTCATGAAATGACAGTTCATGTCATATGTAAAATGACAGTTCACGTGATTTAAAAGTCTCAATTAAGAATTTCTTCTATATTGAAAGCTGCTGATGGAAACAGAAGCGAGATCGAATTGAGCTCGATTAAATAAAGTTGAGAGAGAGAGGGAGAGAGAGAGAGAGAGAGAGAGAGAGATATTGAGATTAAAATAAAATACAATATATTAAAGTTTTATCGACATGATGTTATATGTCAAGCAAGGAAATTTTTAAATCGGTTTAATGATTCTCGATAATTTTTCTACGCATTCTTCAGCAATGCCTCAATAATATTTTATAAGTGACGCATTTTTCTTTTTATATTTCTCCCTTTTTATTATTAACCTAGTTTTCTTTTACTTTTTTATAGGAACAAAAGATGTATAAAATAAAAAGAGATTTCGATAAACATATTTTGCTAAAGCCAGGTCTTGTTAACATTGTCAGGAAAATTGATCGGTCGCGTTTGTTCGTTATATTTTTTACGATAACTATCTGTCTGTATAACTAACTCTCTGTTTCTCTCCTCTCTCTCTCTCTCTCTCTCTCGATTCACTTTATCACTGTGTATCAATATCGAGATATAATCAGACGTTTGTGGCATGCGACGTTTAACTGGACTCGAAATCTCGCTCGTTAGTTAAATATTACGATCGTCATTTAATATTTCTGTATCCTGATCGCGGATGGAAAAAATCAATCTCTTTCCCTTTCTCTCTTCTCTTTCTTGCTATCATTCGATTATGAACAAGAGATACGGCACGTCTGTTATAAAAAAAAAAAGGAAAGAGGAAAAAAAGAAGCGTTCGCGAATTTGAAATTTCTACTTAATTATTTAGGACGTTTTTACTGGTAATTAATTATACTCAGATATGATCTCATATCTGTATCTGCTCGCGGTCGCGACTTTTCGGTGCCGCCTCTCACGTATTAGCAAACCATCAGCTACTGATTCAACCAGTTGATGTCTCGATCATCCGTCATCTCCACTTTAATTTGAGTACGTGTGACCTTCTCGCGGTATACGATCAAAAAGTAAATGATAAAGCGCACGGTACTGTTGAATCGTCATTTATTATTAATTTCTCGTCAGTGATGGTTTTCAACATCTGCTAGAACAGACATATTTTATTATACTTCTGTCCTTATACCGTGTGATTTTTTGGAAAAGAGGAAGATTTAATTAAAACTTCATTTTCACACTGTTTAAGCGATTTTAAAATCGTTTCACTCTAAATAGGCGTATTTTTGTAAAATTTTTAACAAGTCGGGAATAGCCTTTTCATTTAATGCCGCCAATCAATGAAGCCTTAAATACATCCTAGATGATACTTTTGCTCATATAAAGCTTACGAGAATAAAAATATTTTACTTTTAATAAATATATAGGTATAATGCTAAATTTCATATGTTAAAGTTTCATGAGCGTTATTACATAATAGCTTCAAGTATTCTATGAAGAAGGATGTAAAGAAGGATATTAAGTTAGTAGACTCGCATCCCTGAAACTTCAAGAAATTTAAAAACAGACTTGAGCTCGCCGGTGGTATGATTGTACGACTTCCCGTCTACTTTCGTCGCCAGTATTCTAGTTCTTATCGCCGTTACTTGTTCCGTTGTCGGTCCCGCACAGAGAATAGCAGCGTTCGGTCATCTATCTGTTAATGAACCCACGGCCAGCGGCGGGTTTTATGACGCGGATTACAGAGAAAACGAAGAAATTTCCGATGATACATTTATACAGTGCGCGCACGCTGCGCTCGATCCGACTCACGACGGCTGGGATAAAGAAAGAAACGCGGGAGAGATGGCATCTTTAATGCTACGCTAATCTTCTACTCTTGCTCATCATCATCATCCACCGCCGCCACCACCACCACCGCCGTCGCCCTCTGTCCGTCTGTCCGTCCGTCTCGTCGCGCTGTTGTTCGCCCGCTCGTAATCACAATCGTCATCCCGCTCATTTTTCAACGTCTTCTTTAGAAGGGCACAGCAAGAAAAAGAATCGGGACTGGACTGGCCAGGGAAGGAGAGAAATCGAAGGGCGTGAAGTGTAGCGCGCGTGGAAGCGTGCTTCTCGGCCGCTTATCACCGGAGTGATAAGCCGAATTCGAATTTGTCTCGATTTGCAGAAAACTTTAGGAAATTCGGAACGAGAGATTTGAAAAAAATAAGAAATAAATAATAAATAAATTTTTCAATGTGTGTGTGATGGAATACGTACACGTGTTTAAGAAACAAGTTACAGATTTTATAAATACAAATAAAAACGCAGAACGTTCCATTAATATCGATTCTCATAGAAATTTAATATTAATACTGACCAATTAATCACTTAGGTATGTTCAGTATTAAAAGTACTATAATGTTGTTAACATTACCTTACGTTACTTTTACTACTAAAAATGAACGATTAATTGGCTAGTATTGTATGTTATATGCATGCAGTACTTGTTAATGTAGGCATACATTGGCCATGTCCGGAGCCGCCTTTAGATATACGTGGGAAAATATTCGCGAATGTTCAAATGATATCAGTTGAGCAAATGTAGTCACGGCGACGCGACGCGAGGAACTCGTACATATATAGAAGTTTTTTGCAACATCGCAATGTTCCTGTGTTACTGCCGAAACGTAGTTACTGGAATAATTTGTGTTATGTGCGGGGTACATCGTAGAAAAAAAGACTGGCTGCCTTTTTAGAGAGCGGCGGAGCAGCTATGATACAGCATCGGCAACGGCCTAATACCTCGTGATACCGGACTCGATCGTTGGGGAATGCAGATCTTAACGTCGATAGATTTTTCAAGGCCGACATTTTTGACGGATTCGACGGCCGGGTTTCGCGACGGCGCGTACGGCTGAAATATTATTCCCGCTCCGGGCCGGACCGGATCGGGCCGGGATTGTCGCCGTGGAAGTACTCGCAGCGGGACGCAACAGCGACTTCGAGATTCGTCTATTGAAATCATACGAGGCGTCCGCCACGCCGGGCGCACAAAAAGGACGAAATTCCAGAACCGCATACCGTTTCTCCACGGACCATCGTTCGAGGGAATATCTCCTTGAGATCTTTCGCTCTCTTTCTCTGTCTCCATCTCTGTCTTCCTCTTTTTCTCCCTACCCTTCTCTTTTTCTCCCGCTGGTTCCCTCAAAGGACCACCACTTCTACTGCCACTCAGCTCATCTGAAAACGCGCGGGTACCGCGCGGTACATTGTATTGCCCATAATCTCTACCTGCTTGTTCCTCTCCCTTGGACACTTCGATGCAAACACTCACCCGCGCCTCTCAACCTCTCAAAGGTACAAGCGAGACACCTCACTAATTCGTCGGTGATCTGACGAATCCCACGATTATGGCCGGCGATGGAGAATGCTTTGCCGATTGTGTTACATTTATAAATATCTCTCTCTCTCTCTCTCTCTCTCTCTGTTTTCTTCTGTCATTGGAATATTTATATATTTGCTGCTATACATGTAGTAACTTATAATTTTTCATTAATAACATATGGATACGTATAAAAAAAAAAAAAGAAATAATATATATATAAAAAATGGAAATTATATATAAATACGAAAAACAAAGAAAAATCAGTTTTGCGTTTATTTTGGTGTTGCGATTATTCTACGTGAAAAGAATATACATTTGTCGTTTAAAAGTTTCAACACATTTTCCGTTTATGGAAATTTTGTAATATAAAGAATAAAATATAAATACAGTTTGCATATATTATATTCCTTAATTTTTTGTTACATATTTTCATTAAAATTAAAAACAGAACTTATTTTTTTTTTTAGATATTTTACTTTTCGAAGCCTAATCTTCTTGGATAATTAAAACAAAATTCTTAGCATTCTGTCGATAAGTTTTTCAAGTGTGTGTGTGTGTGTGTGTGTGTGTGTGTGTGTGTGTGTATGTGTGTGTGTGTGTGTGCTTAGTAAAAAACTTGCGTAATTTGATGCTTAAATTTCTGCGAGAATATTATTCACGTAATGTTTTCTTAAATGTTTATTAGTGTCCAACACAAAAATTTGAAATTAATATTTCTTTAATTATCTGATATTTGTTTATTAAAGAAATTTACTCATAATTTTCATTTCTAATTACTTTTTAATTCTCGTATTGAATACTTTCGTAATAAAAAACAAGAGAGTATATCATACTTCCACATAATTTTATATTTTATATATGAAAAATGGAATTGTTAGCAAAAAATTAGGACGTGCTGAAACGCCTGAAACTTTTGAGCGACGAAAGTAGTCTTATGAAAAATGATAGAAAATTACGATGAACGAGAAACTAATATTCTAATAATCTAAATTGTTTCTAGGCTAAGGTAAAAGATATTTAAATGCATATTATATAATTTGTTGACATTTATTACATGTAATGCTACGTTGGATCACGCGTTTCACAAGAACGCTTCGCGTGCTGCAGGTCCCTATTATTCAAATCGCAAACCCGACATGAAATCCAAAGTGCCCATCTGTCACAGTCGTGCGTGCGATATGATAGATATTTGAATATTAATCTCCCCCGTTTTGGAATGCTGTTCCCGCGCGCGAAACTGTCAGATTTGTCAAATCACGTTTGCCCGTTTCTCGCATCTCTCCGCTGGAATTAATTTCCATATTCCGCGCGGCGCGTCGGAGTTCGCCTCTTACGAAATCCTCGCCGGCGTGGAGTAGCGTCTAATTGGTGAGCGCTCTTCTCGCTTCTTCTTTCGCGTAAACAGATTTTTCGATTGCGCTCCTTAAATTCGCGCGGCTCGCAAAAAGCCGTGCTGTCCCTTTTCCTCTTTCGCTCGCGACCACCGCATCGAGAAGATATACGCGCAGTAGAAGAAGCGATATCGGGATAACCGCGAGCAACACAGCTCGGACATGTCGGCTGATTATTGCCAGACGCTAATGAGGGAAGCCGCAGACGTTACGTGCGCACATCCCAAATCGACGAGTAATGCGTGCCTTAATTAATTCGAAAACGGTACCGGCTATGTCACTGCGCCACGATGCCGGATGCTACGTGATCGTTTCCGCCGGTATTCGAGAATATCGCTGTTATCGCGGCGTACGGTATTACAACGTTAATAATTATAATAGGTCCTGTAGTATCCAGTACGATATTTACGTTCGAATTAAGAAAGAAAAATTGGTAATTTTTACTGTGTTAAAAAAATTGGAAAAAGAAAATGCTGAATGAGTCAATGATGGGAAAGGAGAGAGCCAATGTCGCTTCCTTATAGACCGTTTTGTGATTAGCTGTGATATCGCAATGTAATTGGATTAATTTATCAGTTTGTTGGATAAACGACATTGATAGCGTTATTAAAAATCTCTTACTTATTTATCATTTATTGGATATATTATTTATTATTGTATATAAATATAACATATAATAATAGAAGATAATGTTATTTATTTCCTTAAGTAAGCATTATTGCCAGAATAAAATATTAATAAATAAAAATTCTTGCAATATCATGATAATGTCGAGATAATCTCTGATAGAATATCTGATTCAACCAAAATGGAATACATGTTCTTTTTAAAACGCACCTATTTTTTACAGTACGGCGGTAGATAGTTGTGTCTCGAGAGATTTTATTTTTCAGCGAATATGAAAGAATGATTTACGACGTCTGGAGCTACACTTCCAATTCACGAATTTTCGATACAATCTCTTTTTTCGTGACTGCGTCTTTTCGTAGTTAATTCCGTGGCTGTTTCCCTGTATTCATTGTGTTCGTAATTTCTACCTGCTTGTCCATCTCGATCGGAGATTTGATACGAACGCACCCATTATTGTACGGACACAGATTTTGTATCGATGGTCCAGGTATCGGATATTTTCTAACAAGAGGACAGTCCTTAATCCCGGTTTGTACGGTGCTAGATTTCGCAGCTAAAGCCCATTCACTATCGATTTCTACACCTTCAGCGAAAATGTCTTGAGTCAGGACTCGTGCAGTCTTGTGAATGATTGGGTTCATTTTGTGGAAAAGATCATTCAATTGGTATACGTTGAAAAGCTGAAGATTAACCATTCAAGGAAGTTTTAAAGTCTAGAATTTTTAAATCCGAAGTTCAGAGTTTTAAGGTTTCAAATTAACGTTTTAAAATTTGAAACATCCAAAATTCTATGCGACTTTTGGTCACTCAAAATCGATAATTTCTGGAATCCGATAATTTATCCGTTGAAAATTTCAAAGTATTCCTAAGATTAGTGCTCAGAATCGGTAGCTATTTTAAAGGAATGAGGAGCAAATTCGGAGATTCGAAGAATTCTAAATTAAAAAGTGCCGAAAGATCGAAATTTCTGAGGATACGAGGTGACGTCGTTACGAGCCAATTTGGGAATCACTCATTACGCCACTATGACCAGCGAACAAGTTTTTTACGAGCAACCGCCAGATTACAAGGGAATAAGGCGATCTGAAGCGAAACAGTTCTGACTTACATCTGTATCCTTATGTGATTTAAGGAATCGTGGCCGAGTGGTCGGTGGTCGCGTATCGCCGAAAAAGTTCTCGATTACGGACATTATTCAATTAAGAGCTTGTTGTGCTTTTCAAAACGTTATTTGGATGGCGATCTCGCCTTTCCTTTTTCTTCCTGAAAATTCGCAAATGAGTCCTCCGGCGACGAGAGGATACATTTTTGCAGAAACGTTTAACCACGTACATTTGCTGAGCTCCATTTATTTGCGCAAGGAAGTACTTTTTTCCTCTGTACAGCAAAAAATTACGGTAGAGGCTAATAAATGAGTTATTTTTCGAGAAAATGATTCGTACACACTATTAAGTTTATAATGTCGAATTATACTCAACTTGAGTTATTTTTAATCATTTCTACAAATCGCCACTGCTCTTGCACAGTACGTCATTAATTTAATTAAAAGTGTATTAAATTTAATTTTTATTATTTACTAACGTAAGTATTATGTTAATATAGACTTTAAAATTAACCACGGAAATGGATTAATTCACATTTGAAAACACATAGTCAGAAATTAATTGACACTTAATAGAGAATCTTGTCAAACTCTGAACAAAATTAGGTAAAAATTTATACATAATCGTGACTATAACGCCGGAATTAAGAACAGAGTTCCGTAGCGATAAACGGAAACATCGTTCCGATCAATTAATTCACCCTCACGTCCGTTTCAGTTCCAGTTCGTTACAGTTGTCTGTCGTCGTCACATCGTCGCGATTTTGCTAAATCGACTTTAATTACCCCAGCCGGATCGACGGATGGATGAAACGCACCGGTTCGTACGCGATGACAACGATTCCGGGGATGCTCTCTTAAACGGCGCGGTGGAAAGAATGATTCCCCGAAGCCGGTATCTTTTCATAATCAGGCGACCTTCGCATAGTGATCATTCCTGGGAACTATGTCCTCGGTAAAATACTACTTGGCTGGTCCTCCGCTTTTTATCGCAGTTGGCTCAGAAGCGC
>NW_017306091.1:1690454-1727318 GCF_001594115.1 Trachymyrmex septentrionalis | reverse complement strand
GGGGAGGGGAGGGGAGGGGAAGCCGAGCGGCACACGCATCCACCGATTTCGTCGGGGAGCCCTGTACTCGCGACGAAGAAACTCGCGCAAAACTCGTCCGATTATATGCTCGACGTGCTCCTTTTGTCCCGATAAATCCGGGGACGAGGCGCTTGAACAACGCCGCGCGATTATTCGCTAATTGTGAAAATTCTGCCCCGGGTCCGCGAGCATAAAGACCTAATCTCGCTTGGTACTAAGTACCTGGGAATTTACGATCGTCACGTCGCGATATATTATACATACCTCGGCGATATTCAATTCTCGCGCGCAGCGCGGTAGTGAATTTACGAGCTCGAGAACGAGCTTGCACGTACGCGATGTTTTTGCGTGCATAAAAGCGCGTTTATTTGTTGAGACGCGCGATCTCTGGATTGATTTGCTAAAAATTGATTTTTCGAAAGCGATTCCTTGCAAAGAGACCGATTTAAAATAGCCCCTTTTAGCTCATCAATTTTTCGTAAAATCGATTTAAATTCTATCGTCGTCTGGGAAGATTGATCTTTTGGAGATCGGGATCAACATTTCTGAAATTTCACATTAAAATTACATTTGTAATGATGAAAATATTTTTATCGCTGAACTATGAAAATCTTGAGTTTTATTTGTTTCGAGAGTACGATCTAGTTTCTAGTATTTTCCTCGCGTGTCACGAGATTCCAACGTTGTCGTGAGGTAACAACTTGATCCAACTTACTTTGCGCAATTCGTTCTGAACATTATGTTAGAACGGTGGAAATTCTCACGTAAGAATATCAATATCATATGATGTGAATTGAGATCTTCTAAACATTGAGGGGAAAATACAATGTAGATTGGAAGTTACAAAATTATTTCATATTCTAAAGCTATTCCAGATGATCTGTAACTCAAGACGAATTTAGAATAGAATTCTGTCTATAATTTTACATGCCGAATATAAATATAGATTGGAAAATCTTACGTTGTAATTATTAACGTGATATCCGATTCAGGATCAAGTTGTGTATAAAAATTTGTTTCAGATCCTTGTCGCGGATTATAAACATTAAAATGAGTTTAACATCGACATTAGTTTCAGCGTTATGATTTGTATCTTCTGGTGCAACCAGGTACAACTTCAACTCGACTTTTCACGGTTAGATGAATCTTAAAGCGGTATATCCGCGTGTCATAATCGCGCGATATTTTATTCTTTCGGCACGTTATCTTGCATAAAATTGATATATCATGAGAATGACTCACACGAATATACCTCCCATACAATCGCGATTATTTAATAAGCATGTGAAGGACGTGTTGTGAATCGGATTCAGTGATCGGCATCGCGTCAGCCGGTTTGCCGTGCTAGGATTTCACTCGGCCGCGAATCGCTTCTCACGTCCGAGCCTGTAATTAGTGGTTCGCAGATTGGTGCACGCGTCGTAAAGTGCCGATCCGAGGAAATAAAATCATATCTTTCTTAACGCATTTTCCATAGAGGCAATTTCTGTTTCAGTAGCAACGATTGCGTCTTGTTACTTCCTCTTTCCAGATTCGTCGATCGCAGGTAGCACTGCGATTTTATTTTATGGACTGACATCATTCCGATCTCTCCGTTCTACATCCAAGTACATCTTACTTGTTGCATTATATTTTATTTACATTTTCAAATCCTGCTATTTATTCGTCGATCTTTTTATTTTATTCCTTTCATGCCAAGTAAGTTTTTTTTTACATTTTATGTAATCTTTTTTCCTAAGAAATATATAAAGCGATAGATATTGAAATAAATTTATTTCCAGCTTTCGAGATTTCTAGCCGAGGTAATATTTTTTGCAATAAGATTATTAGCAGCTTTTCAGATAATTATCAAATCAAAGTAAAGTATCTAAGTTCTATATGCTTATTAACATAAAAAAAAACTTATTAAACTGCTTATCATCAATATTACTATTCTGGTTCTGTTTATGGCGTATTTCCTAGATCGAAAAATATTTCAGTTCGCACAATCTAATTGTGTAAATTCACACAAGAGATATTTAAACATTAAGCTCTTGCTTTGATCGAATATAGGACTTTTCGTATTTAATTAAATTTATTTCATTTTTTGAAACTTCTTGAGCGGAAAGATCACAAAATTTGCTTTTACACACACACACACACACACACACACACACAATATTGTGTGTATATACATATATATATACATTCTTTTCTATCTGCCAGCAGGTAGCGATGCGATAAGGAAGGCGAAAGGAGACATGATCACGAGCATACGTATAACGTAAAGTCAAATGACGCCCCGGTGAGAGATTCGGTTTCGGGTTTTGTTTGGGGCTCGGCCCAAAGTTCTACCGATGATCACCGAACCGAGGTGCTTGATTTACATTTATTTAGGATCTAGACAAACACTTGGGACACAAGGAACACGAATCACTACACGTCTACCGTGCTCCCGAGCAGTTTCATCTGTCGAATTCCTCTTTCGCTTCCTCTACCTCCCCAATGCTGTAATCGTTGTATTCTCCTCGGATATCTTCTTTTCATCCGATTCTTGCAGACCGATTGCCGCGATTAATCCTGATTATGAATATAGTGCGTCTGAAAATTGTAGTATATTGACGTGAGGTTTAATCTGAAAATTAGAATGAAAATTATCTAAGAATTATTTCGTTATCGAATTATTATTTATCAAAATTAAAAGATAAATTAAATATGTGCGAGATAAATTAAATAGAAACTCCTTTTGTTTGTTTTTTGAGATTATTATAAAGATGTTCAATATTAGTAAGTACTAATTTTTATTCGTATTTTCAAAAAAATTAAGGATATTCTTTGCACTTACAGTTATTATAATTTTACAGTTATTATAATATTTTTTACTAATCAGCTGTTCGTATCTATTATCGATGAAAAGTTCTAATCATTGGACAAATTCCATAGAAAGAGAATAATATTGTGTGAAAGTTTTTTTTCTAAAAGATACACAACAATATTTTTGATCCTTTAAAATATGTAATCCCTTAAAAAAAATCGATTCAATACAATTTCTGGATCAAATTAATCTTCTATTCAAGCCTGAAATTTATGTCTCGTTAATTTCTAAATAAATCATCCTAGGAATTGTGTACATTGCTAGATAATTTATAATCCATTTTTGTCTATATAACGCGCGTCTTTCTGCATAAACTGGAGACCAACTGATATTATTATCATGTACC
Source organism: Trachymyrmex septentrionalis (assembly GCF_001594115.1). Classification (NCBI taxonomy): domain Eukaryota; kingdom Metazoa; phylum Arthropoda; class Insecta; order Hymenoptera; family Formicidae; genus Trachymyrmex; species Trachymyrmex septentrionalis. The sequence continues at coordinate 1,724,097 of NW_017306091.1, read as the reverse complement.
GCTTATTTTTTTATTGCCATTAATTATTGCCAGCAAACTCCTGGATTTTTCGAAAAGGTTTTCCCAGCTATCTCAAATCCTTCTAACCGGTCATACATTATACACGGCTCCGCTCAATAGAGAACGACATGCTCTTATCGCGCTTCTCACTCTCTCGTGAGCACTCAGTCCGTCCGACGGTTTGTACGCCGCGCAGAGATGTCACCGTGAATTAGTGTTGGAACGATCGGAAAAAGAAAGAAATGCGCGTCTGCCTTATGCGTGAGGAATGCAGATAGGCAAGAAGGAAAAGGACGGCAGAGAGCATAGAAGGAGAGAGAAGAACAAAGTAGAAAAAGGAGAATAGAAAGAGAGAAAGAGAAGGAAGTTGCGTAAGAAGAAGACGCGTGTGAACAGAAGTAGAGAAAGGACAGGAGAACCAAAGAGATATTCGAGACGGAGATGACTTAACGAGAGAGAAGGGAAGAAGGGCGCCAGGGGCGAAAACAACGGAAAGGGTGGTAGTGCAATTGCGTTGTCCGCGAGAGGGGGGAGAGAAGGGTAGGAAAGAAAGGTGGGAGAGAAGAAAAACTGGGCACCGCCGACGGTGAGATTGACTAGGTCTGTGAGAGAGCAAAACTCTTCTGGTCTCCGCTCTTCGCTCTGCTCGAACGAAGATGCGAGGATGAAGGACGAAGGCGCGACGAAAGCACGACGAGACGACGCACGATCGAGAGGAGAGTAAGAGTGCTGGCGAGTCGAAATTCTCTTGTGTCGAGGACTCTCAAAAGCGAGAGTGCGAGAGGTAGACAGAGAAAGAAATAGAAAAAAAGAAAGAGCGAGAGAGAGAGAGAGAGAGGGAGAGAGAGGCAGAAAAGAGAATCTTTGTTTGTCTCCCTCATTCGAACGTCTCGTTCATTCCTCTCTTTTTCCTAAGTCAACTGCCTCGACGGCACAGTTACTGGTCTTGTACCATCTCGCGAGCACGCCCTTCCTTGGATACACACGCTTTCTCTTTCCTTCTCTTTTTATTTCTCTCTTCAAATCTGAACTCTGTATTAAAGTGTCATTTACTTTTTAATCATACGTATATGTACGGATTGTCGTACGTGTTATAAATTTTTTATATTTAGTTCCTTCTTGTTTTCCATATACCTGAATTATAATGTAATTAAATTAAATGTTATTTAAATTTGAAACGTATTTCAAATACTAATTTTATCAATTAAATTTAATAAGAAGACTCGATAAATTAAGTGTATCAATTATATCGTTTTTGTAAACTGTTATCTTTATGATTTATATAAGTTAATAATTTTAATCTTAAGATAAACTTGATTTTATTATGTAATGAATCTAGATTATTCTTTCTCTCTCTGTGCTTATACCTCTTTTCTTATTCTTCATTTTTAAAAATGTTTCATTTTTATCTTTTTTATTATCATCTTCTTTTCACTTTTTTTTTTTGCGATACATATATCAATCGTATTTCATGATCTTCTCTTCATATAACTTTGATTACACACCTCTGTTCCTAATCATCAAATTTGTATGCTTCTTTACAATATTGTTTATTGCAAAATACAAATAAATTCGATCCTTCTCTTTTTCTTCCTTTCTCTCTTTCTATCTTCCACTCGCGGCAACAATAATCCTCGATTTCTCACTCCGGCTTACTCACACCTTCTGTTATTCTTCGCCTCTGCCCACCGATTTTCTCTCCTTCTCTCTGTATATCTTCTCTTCTTTCCCTTCATCTCTATTCTTTCTCGCGCATTCCTGATCCCTCTTTCCGTCGCGCGATACACACTTCCATTCTTTCACTCTCCACGCACTCTATACTCTCTCTCTCTCTCTCTCTCTCTCTCTCTCTCCTCTTCGCTGACGTTCCTCCTCTTAACTTTTATTTCGATTTCTCTTCGTCTTCTCTCTTTTTCTCACGCCACCTTTTCTCTCTCACGTACCCACTCTTCCTCTTCGTTCATCCATCTCTCCCACTTTGCGCTCCTCTCTCTCTCTCTCTCTCTCTCTCTCTCTCTCCGTTCTGTTCTCGCATACTTCTCATTCTTCGTCTCCATGCTCCTTCTCGCTCGTGTTTCTGATCTTGTCGCTTTCGCGTTCTCCTTTCATCCCCCGCGGTTGTTCCCCTCTACCCGCGACTCATTCTATCCACTCCGACTTCCCTCTCCTCTCGCTCCATTGAATTACGATCGTCTGGCTCCTTTTATCTCGTATGGAGTTCCTACTTCCTCCTCTTCCTCTTCTGCGTTTTCAGTCTCCTTCGCTTCTCTCTCTCTCTCTCTCTCTCTCTCTCTCTCTCTCTCTCTCTCGTTGTCTCCCTTTCTCGCTCGAGTTTCTCTGGGCGCAGCTCGTCTCGTTCTTAGTCTCTCTTTATGTTCGTCATTCTCCTTCTCCTTCTTCCTTGCACACGTGTGGTGGCCACCAGAGCTCTTTATCTTATGCAGAAAGGTGGTGCGAAGCCCACCGGACCCCTTTGGATAAGTTCGCATGACATTAATTTTAAAATATTATTTGGATACCCCTCCTGCAGGAACGCACGAGAGACTCGGATCCTCCTTTCTCCTTTATATATTATACAATAATAGACTCGAGGATAGTCCATAACGATGGAACTCGGCAACGCAATTGATGTGCGTTCTTCATCTGAAGAGACTCTAACGCAAACATGCCATTTAATAAATGTATAGTTAATTAATGTATGCGTAATTAACGTATGCGTGTAACGTTTAAGTATAATATAAATTGGTGATACAATTTAAATCAATGTAACGACATGTATATTGTAGTTGAAGTCGATGGAATTCTCGAGATGTAATCCACACACATTGGCTGCGTTCAGCAGAAGAAGCTCTACAATTATTGTAAAATTCTTAGATACGAATGGTTTCTACATTTAGATCCAGTGAGATACTAAGGGCAAGACCAATCGCATTTAAGAATTTTACAACAGTTGCAACGCTGCTTTTTCTACTGAACGCAGCCGTTGCTTGTGCAAATTAACGAAACAGAAATAGGCAGTGTACAATAATACAAAACGTAATAATTAATACTTCCTTTTGATTGATGTCACGATATGTCAGAATCGTTAGTCAGGAAGAGCGATTTTGGCGTAGTCTAAATGCGTTGGGAATTGGGGTCGGGAATACGTCTTGGACAGTGACGCTTGCCAGCGAGGGGGTTAAAGAAAGACGTGTGCACAACCACGCGGAGGCAGGAATGTGAGAAAATGCATATTCTCGCGTAGCATTGTATTCAAATCGACCCGTCGTTTTCTCCGCGCGTCACACGCCGCTGACATTTTTTTCTCTCTCCCTCCCTCTCCCTTTTTTTTTCGACCCTTATCCCGATCCGATCTGGGTTTGTGGACAAATACGCCGTCGCCCTTTAAAGATCGCGTTACTCACCGATACCCGTACATCCGCCATTAATTCGCGTGAATTATTCCCTTTTTAAGATTATCGGGCTTGACAAGGGGAGAGAGTTGTGAAAGAGGGCCGTTCTCGTGAAAACAAGGTGGAGACCGCGACTTTAAAGGAAAGGAGAAAATGGAAAGAAAAAAGAAAGAAAGAAGAGGATTGATCTTACGAAAGGAATTAGCAGATTTGTCTTGTGCGCCCGAAATGCCGACCATTATAATCCATGTTTAATTATTATATTATTGAAGAGGAGATATGTAGGATCACAAGGGAACTCTGACTTTGGGATTCCGTTGAATTTTATATGATGACGTTTATATGATGACGATGCTCTCACTTAATTGTCCCGCGTCAAGATTCAGATCGAGAAAAACAAAAAGCTGTCACCAATACATACATTACTGCCGTGGAAAATTAATTCGTCGATTAATGTGAGTTTAACATGTATACCTTTTATAAAACAGAATAGCAGGCACTAAAAGTACAAGCCAGTACTCTCCAAAATCTTTGAGGTGGAATCGAACTCTGAAGAGAGTAAAATCTCACTCTTAGAAATTGAGCTACTCTTTTTGAACATTGGCTCAATATTGTTACTCTTTAGAATTACATACCACTGCAAAGATTTTATACAGTAAAAGCGGGAATAGCAACTGAAAAGAATTCGGTACGGCGCTGTATATGCATTTATCGTGCCGGAAGTTTGTAGTATATGGACTTGCTTTATATAATTTTCTTATTATGGTTTTTAAAGGGGGCTCCTACTCGTTGCATGATATTTACACACGCTCGTCTTTTAACGGTTCTTTTGAGATGTTCTCGCGGAATGTCCGCTATTACGAGCTTGACGTTGTGAAGAAATCGAGAGAGAAGAAAGAAAGAAAGAGAGAGACAGAGAGGGGGGGGAGCGACAATTAATGCTTAATATTTATGTTTACTATCGGAGCAGTAATTTTCGGGAAGCACAATGAAGAAACAGAATTTTCAGCATTGTACAGCTCTTGACAAACAGATTCTCCAGAATTATGTTGAAAGTCGATAACACCCAAGTGATGTAAAATAATATAATCTAAAATATATGACAGATGTAACAACGTTAGATAACATTGTCACAGTATGAAATAATTTCAGAGTAAGCCTGCGGAAGGATTGACACTAGAAGGACCGTAAGAGCCAATTTGGCTCCAAGCATATTTTTTTAATTAAATACAAATTCAACCACTTTATATAATCGAAAATTTTTTTTACCGATCGAAAATCAAGAACCTGAAAAATGACGAAAAGTCACAAAAGGATATATCACGTGGAAGCAAAAATTGGAAAAAGTTATATTAGTTTGTAATTCCGCGAGGAATCAAATTTGGCCACCTCGGTCCCTCTAGTGTTAATGAATTGTATTTTTTTTTTACATGATAATAATTGGAACGGTTCTATCTTCTCAATGACGGACACACACACACACACACACACACACACACACACACATAATATTTGAGTAGAAGGTACTAGAATATTACTCGATATTAGATTATTTCCAGTATTCCTCGAATATTCTTTTATTATCTCGTTAGAGTCTCACACGTGTGTGAGTTATCGAACGCAAAAGTTATTCGCGGCCATCGCCGAAGGTTGGGCACGCGAAAGGGGAGGGGGACAGAAGAAAGACGAGCACAAGGTCCCAACGTAGTTTCGAAGTCGGTCGCGGACGCGCGACAATTCTCGAAGTTCCCGACACTCGAATGCTCTTTCACGTTTTCTTTAAGGGGAGATAAGGCGTGGACCCGACCCAGAGGGCCAGACCCGTCGCCCGTCGCCGCGACGTCCGTCCGCCCCGCGTTCGCGAAGGGTATAAGACGTAATGTGAGGCACGCACACCGCCGATAACGTACACGTATGTGAGATCGAGGGCGTGGAGCCCCTGGGCTTCACCGACGAGGCCAGAGAGCAGAGCACGAGAAAGAGCGTAGGGCGGTAAAGGGGAGGGGGGGAGGGGGAGGGAGGGGGAGGGAGACCGGAGGGGAACCTTATATACCGAGGCGGTACACCGGCGGCTTATCGGGCATACATCCTCGCTCGCAGATTAGCATAATGTCTGCCGCAATGCGTAGGTACTCCCTTCCCCCACTGTCCCCCCCTCTTGCTTCTCTCTCTCTCTCTCTCTCTCTCTCTCTCTCTATCTTGCCTCGCGTTCGCCCTTTTGCCTTCCATCGTTTCTCCCCTCTTCTCTCTTGCCTCTATAGAATCGTTCTCCTTCTCTTCAACACGAGATGAGAGAGAGAGAGAGAGAGAGAGAGAGACTCTCGATATCCCGAGAGAAGAAGCAGCATCCTCATCACCATTGAGCGCGACTATCGGCCACGCAGCCTTGTTCCATCAGTCGCGGATACCCGCGGCGATAAGCGCGCGCGGATGATAAAATAATAGTAATAACGGCAGCGATAATTACGACGATAATCGCCGTCGCGTCGCGAGCAGAGTGACGTCGGTACGAAAATGTCGTAACGTAACGTAAGCACATTCCCCGTTCGAACGGGGAAAAGAACGGAAAACGGTCCCTTGATAATCATCGTTCTGGTTAATGAACACACCGCTGGTGTTAATTAAGTTTCACGTGTGTAAATTATACCGATCGTCCCATCGGTGCGATTCAGAAATTTTTGGTTAACCGATATATATGAGGTACATTACAGAGGCGTGAAATTTCTTCCTGCATTTTCAATCATTTAACGCTCCAAGGAGAAAGATAATTTCAAAAATTTGAACGAAATTACTGTACGCTTGGCTGCCGATAAATTTAAGAAACTGATTGAATTTCATGAGATTTTCAATTAATGAGTGTTTGCTCTCTTAAAAATATATTTATTAATTTTTTAAACGTACGAATTAAAGTATTTTAAGTACAAGTGTGATATTATACACCTATGTATGTATATATATGTATATCTTATTGATACTTCATGTCGATAGTATTCTTGAAATCTAGTGATTTCAGTCGACATCTTTACGATTATATTTTTTTTTATTCTTGGATTTTTCTTCCGGTTAGCTTGCCACTATTTCTTCTCGATAAGTATCAAGTCCAAAGTCCCGATCTTATTATCATAGAGACATAGTATTTGCTGAATCGCAAATAAGAGATGCATTTGATCGCGAAATGATAGCAGCGATACGACGGAGGTAGTGATAATTGCAATACAAATGGGACTAATTGCTATGTTATGATTCTTAATAATTGATTCTTATTAATTTGCATTAGTATAATTGTATTTTTATATTTTGCTTATCGTATTATATACAATATACATATATAATAATGTGATAAATTTATCAGATAAGTTTGATGTATAATATAAATAATTTGACATAATAATTTCAAAATTATTTATTTATAAATTAAGTGGGAATTAATGTCGACCAAATGAATATTTGAAAATAAATACTGTCAATCGTGTCGTGTTTAAATGATGCGACGGAAGAATGCGAGAAAATCGAGCGATCGCGTTCAGAATTTCGGGCAGTGCGAGTGATTTCAACGCGAGTATCACGAACAGGCGATGCGACGAATTGAATTACGTCACACGAATATACATATAATGAATATGCAAGCGATATGCAGAGTAACAACCGGTAAATTAATAAAACTAATAATTATTGTAATGAATTTGAAATGAATGAAATGGTAACTATGAAGAAACCCCCATCACTTTTATTAGCGCAGCGTAAAAGGACTGTACGGCATATACTTATAAAAAGAAATTGTTAAGTGCTCTGCGCACTTACTCGCGCACATAACACTCGCTCGCGTCATAAGATAAAGAAACACAAATTAAACGGAACTTAACTCTTTAATAGCACAATTCGACCAACGGTAAAGCGGTATGAAATAGATAGAGCGTATCGCGACACGTCCGCGTATTAAACCAAGTACGACTTAAAGTGTATCCGCTGCTGTTTTCAATCTGACTAGCTGAACATTTCCGGCAGGACGGCTACTCTTCGATTTGCTTCCAATATATTAATCGCAGTATAAAAATACGTAAGTACCTGAACTCGGACATTGAGATGTAAGGACTCGACGATATAATTGATCCGGGAGAATGATTTCTTTAATTACGACTTGACGAAAGTGATCCAATATCGATCACAGTAAAATGAGAAATGTTTTTCAACGTACAATCAGGTATGAGGTAGAAGAGGTCTGTGTTTCTTGTTTATTTTTGCACACCCTCAACTCAAAGTACACGTATAATTTGTTTCACTGAAATATTTCTTTCAACTTATCGCACCGTCAGTGCAACCAGTCAGTTCAGAGGGTGGCAGGAATAAAAAAGACAGGCCTAAGTGCGCGACAATACAAACAATCGGAGACTTGCGAACTAATGCGACGGGTAACACACACACACACACATGCGCGCAAGAGTTACCCGACTCCCGTTAGACGCCCAACTCTCTCAGCAGGTGAAGGCAGACACCACGCAGCCACCGCAAACGTTCCGGGATCACTTCCAAGGTTAATGATCCTTTTCCGAGAGCGAGTTCCGCGCGCGGGAATCATTAACACAGATCGCCGATTAAAATAAAAGCGGCACGAGACCACTCTCGGTCGCCGCCGCCGCCGCCGCCGTCGCTCTCGCCGATCCGCCCGGCCGGATTCGCGATACAATATTCATTCTAATTAATTAATCGCCGTGTGCGTTGTGTTGCGCTGTGCGAGTGGCGGTGATCATCGGAGTGAATCTCGCCGGTACGATAAGAGGAAGCTGCCGGCTGCAAATCGATTGCAAAACGTGATTCCGTTACGCGTTTCCACACTCGGCCACAGTTGCTACAACCCGATTCATAATTTTCGTTCTTTCTTTCCAATGTCAAGTAGCTTCGTGGATACAAAAACAGCAGTGTTACTTGCTTTTTTTTTTATTGCGATTCCAATTTCCGGTTGTTGACGTTGGTTGATAAACCAGTATTATAAAGTTACTATAATATTTCTTATGTATCTATTAAATTACATGTGAATATAACTTAGGATGTTGAAAAAGAGTTTTTGAAGGGTTATATACATGCTTATCGAACTGGCAATGAGTAAAAGAGGCCGACATTGATCCAAGAATTAATTTTGATGAACAGATGAAAACGATCTTTAGTTTGAATCGTATAGGTCATTTACTTACATTTTTATGGTAGTTTTTTTTTACATAAATTGATTTTTTTATTTATTTTGTATAAATATAATTTATTCGGATAAATGACCACACAAATAGAGAAGATTTTACATAAAGTCCTTTTATTCAATATATTCCATCTTGAAATGTCTCGTAAAATATTTATTTTTCGATAACTTCACCTTAATTTTTACACGAGGAAAATAGATTAATGATACAGAAAGCTATAATTTTGATAAACAATTTGTATTTGTTAAAATAAAAAAATTGTTTACATCTTCAATAAGATTAATTTTGTGGAAACATTGCGATTAGATTTTGTTTTTCTTTGGTTTAATAAGTGCCATTTGCCCTTTAAGTTTTAAATTCTCTTTTTGAAAAAACAACTTGTACATAATATATTGCGCACGTTATTAAGTTATTATACACTAAATAGCTAAATTTAACTAGTTTGGGAACCATATCGGCTTCTCTTGGAATTTTGAAAAATTTTGTAAATGCTCTTGATTTGTGCGAAAAATGCGGGATATTTGCAGAGCAAGAAGGTTAGATTTAGGTTCGTCAAATATTAGACGAAGACAAACGACGCGCATGAGCGTGTTTGTCAGCATGAATCGGATCACGGCCGTAGACGCGTACGCAGGCTAAGCTTTTGCGTACGCAGGAGCATCAACCGCAGGAACTGAATGCATTTTCTGCGGGCACCTCGCTCGTAAAGCGCGTGGCCTACTGAGCCATGCATAGCGCGCGTAACAATACGCTTCGTCCCGCGCCAAAGTCCAAACCTGAGTACGAGAGACGACGCCAACGGGTTACGGCGGTCCGGCCACCGGAATCGAGTTGCACGAGGGCCCGTCGAGAGATGCGAGAGAAAGTGGGAGAGAGAGTGAGAGAGAGAGAGAGAGAGAGAGAGAGAGAGAGAATCAGGCTCCGGCCTCGCTGCCACTGCTATTATGGCCAATAATTCATTGAGTGACTGTCAGGCCCTCCACTGACCAGCCCTGGGCTGCCGCACCCCTCATGTGCATTATGTATACGGGGTGCCTCGAAAGTACGGATTTTGCCGTGTGCGTGAATCGCTGACAAATTCGTTAAATCGCGTTCGCTCTTGCATGCGCATTGTCGCGCGTAATGTCTAAACAATTAGATTACAGATTAGGAGTGAGATTCAATTTGACTTGGACCGATGAAAGGAAAGTTCACTAACTTTCTTTCATCTGATTTCCGTTAAAATCCAATGTTAATCTTAATCTATAGTCTGATCACGTGGCTTAATGACATAAATAAATGTCAAGAAAAGAAGATATGACTTGCATTTATTTCCGGAGTGAAATGATCAAGATTTTTTTCTACAAGATTTCAATCGTGTTATGTATGCGATATATACAATAATTTTGTTTATCGGCACTTAGCAAATAGTGCTCAATAAATATTTTAAGAGCTTGAGTAGAACTAGACTGTCAAAGTTATACTGATCTTTTATTAAGATTATTTTTTGATATATTAATATTTTTCTTGTATTAAATAAATCTAATAGATCGTAAGTTTCTTTGCAATATATAAGATTAAAAGAAAAAGCGTACGCCGTGTAGTGTGTAATCTATTAAGTTATTATTCTATAAAAGTTGAAATTCTGTATATTAATGCGCGGCTAAACCAAATGGTTGCTCGCGTAACTACATTGCTGGTCGCGGTGAAATTCTCATCATTGTTGAATTTTTGTCGTTATTTAGTACCTCCTCGATATTAAAGCGAGATGACCTAATTATCGGCGCTCGTAAACTACATAATAGCACGCTGTATGGGCGTGTCAGCGGTATCGGAATAATCGTTCCCGTGTGAGATGCCTTCTCGCGGGAAATGCCTCTCTCTATCCTGAATCGCGTGCCAGATAACTGACCTGGGGCCGAGGGAAATTCAGTAGCGAATAATTAGAGATTACCATCGAGTTTGCCCTTATTCCTAGATATTATTTTATTGAATTAAAATTTTTTCCTCCACTTAAAAATTCAGCCGGTTTAAAAAATAGAAAAGTGACTCAATTTTCAATCTCTAAGAATGAGATTTACTTCAAAAAATTTAGAAAGTATATAATATATTATTTAAATAATATATAATAAAATATATATATGTATATATATATATATATATATATGTGTGTGTGTGTGTGTATTACAATTAAATGAAATACACACAACATGCACGTAACAGTTTCGAGTTATGTACTGAGTTGCAAAATCTTACTTTTTGACGCTATGTTCATTTTGATCTACATACATTTTACGATACCGTGCATCGACTTATCAACGAAAGTCGTAATCTGAATGTCAACCGAGCGGCAAGCTGGACACGAAGGTGTTCAATCGAGGTCGAATTAACAGCCGCCTTAAATTAACACCTTTAACGCCTCGGCTACACTTAAGCGGATTCCGCGGCGGTCATAATATATCCGTTAATTAATTTGAGCACACGTTAATATACAGAGTACTCTTCGTAGAATGGACGTCGCGGGAGATATCGTCGGACAATGATGATAATAATAAATTGCATTATGAACTCAGTCTTTTAATTAATCGCGCCAGATCGCGCGCGAAGTTATACACAGGGTGTTTCTCGTGACAACGAGTGGTATTTTTCGTATTTGAGAATGAAATGCGAAAGAGATAATCTGTTTTTGAAATTATCACGTTCACTTCTTGAACTGTGATTTCATCGAATAAAAGTAGACGCATAAAAGAGTAATGGATCCAATAAAAATCAAATACTTGTAAAAGCGAGACTGTAAAATAATTCGATGTTAACAAATTTATGAGGGTGTAGTCTTGGAATTATATTCACGCGTGCAAATCGTAATAAATGCTCGGATGAGGTTTCGGAATACAGAATGTAGAAGTGGTAAAATGTGGTACTGCGCGACGAATAAATCGATCGAGGCTGTGGAGAGCCTTTTATGGCCTTTCACTCCCACCGATAAGTATCGAAAGTGACGCACCCACTTTTGATGCTAGTGGATCGTTTACATGCGAGAAACGAAAGTTCATCTCCTCGTTATATTTTTACTCTGGTAATAGATATCACTCGATATTACGAGAATCGAGTTCAACGGGACCGAATAATATTACGACATTAATCGCACAAATTAAATATTGTTTCATTTTAAATAAATAAATTAAATCAAATTGAAGTTTTATACAAATAATAAAAATATTATTTTATTTCAAAGAAATTAATTCAAAAAACTGAACGAGATCACGAGATTTCGAGTATCTTGAGCCATCTTTTCGCGACACCTCGTATAAACTGCCGAGGCTGATAAAAAAAAAAAAAAGAAAAAACCATGTTCAATAAGCGAAAGGTTCGCAATTTGTAAAATCGGCAGTGCGTTTCAACCGAACGCGAAGTCTTCGAGACGTTATCGTGCAAGCGCGAATAAGGAACGCAACGCGCCTCGACTACGGAAAAATCAAATTCTCAGATCGAAAGCAGGAGAGAGAGAGAGAGAGAGAGAGAGAGAGAGAAAGAGAGGATAAAGGGTGGTAGGGAGGAAGTCTCTCGGCAAAAGCCTCCTCCGAGAGACGTCGAGCGAGCGAGGAGAGGAAAGGAAGGAGGCGGGGGGAGGGGGAGGGGTGGGGGAGAGAAGGGATGCCGGACGCGGAGGGGGATAATTGCAGAAGGGCCTCGCTCTTGCGTTGCTCTTGCAAAGAAGTCTTAAGACGAGATAAGGCACCGGCGATAACGATTGAGCCCCGCGGGAACTCTTTGCCTACGTGCCACACGCGTACGCACGCACACACACACACACACACACACGCTCGCGTCCGCGTGCGCGCGCTCGTAGCAGTCGCGCTCAGGTGACGCGTCCCGCGTACGCGGCGTGGTGTAGAATTTAAGGAGCACGTATACTTTTTTCGCGACTTTTATCCCGTCGGTGTGTGCGTGAAAAAATTCGCGGTTGTACGATACGTGGCGGTGGCGAGGAGGAGAAAAAGGCGCGCGGGGGAAAAAAAAAAATTAGCGCGACGCCACGGCGCGTTTCAGGGAAAATATTCGCCGCGAGCACAGAGGCATTTTGCGCTCCCTCGCGAGGCAGAGAGCTCCGCTCGCCCGTTGAATATTAAGCCCCCGAATTTCTTTCCCGAGTAACATTTTATTAAATAAAATGCGTAGCAAACAACGGGGTTGTCCAACGTCGCCGCGTCGAATTTTAATGATACGCTCTTTTGAACAACTTTTTGAAGCCGATTTTTTTCCTGGGAAAAATTTTTTATGGCGGATAATCACTCGTTCTCGCGAGAGAATTCTTCCACTTCTAGTATTAAATTCGCTTATCTCGTCACATTTGTCTTATCTCACATCTATTTCTCTTTAAGTCTTATAAGTTTCTGATATTTTACGTGTTCAATTTATATTTATTATATTATAGTAATTATCATATTGTACAATTGTATACATAATTTGCTTGCTTTAAATAATGTTTTAAAAGAATTTACATATTAATTTATAACAAAAAAGAAACAAGTTATTACATTGCTACATAAATATAAATAAAACAAATAAAAAGCGCCAAATACAGTCGAAACATGGATCTCGCTGTCTATTTTTAAAATAAATTTTAAATACACCTCTCAGTTATATAAACTGCAAGATCCAGTCATGCCTATATTTAATATATTTGCTTGTATATATATATATATATAATGCATATACTCTTTATGTACATATTTGTATATTCATTTAATTTTTTATATTATTTATTAGATTTCACTAAAGACTTTTCTGTACACATTGTTTTTATTTATAACAAAAGTATATAGACAATTTTTATTTATGACAAAAGTGTATATAGATACAATTTTTATAAGTTATATCTACTTAAAAAAATATTAATAACTCTTGCATATCATAAAACGTATCGATAGGAACAGATTGTAAATTGCGATTGCAAATAAATGTTCGCAAGCTTAGAATTATGCAGCGTACGCATTTTCATCTGTATTCGATCTGTTGGGCCGCGGGTTAACAAAAGGGACGTACAAAAGGGATGTACGACAAGAGAGGAGAAAAGGAAAGAGTCGATAGAGACGAGATAGAAGGAGAGAGTCGTCAGATCGTCGAGACGCGCCCGCCCCGTCCTTACTCCTTCGGGGCCCGTGTCGATCGGCGGGTCCATAAGCACGTGATACGGAATATTCTTTTCGCTCCGAGATCGATCTTTGTATCGAGATCGGTTTATGTTAATTCCCTCTGCATCTTGACAAATGCATACATATGTAATTCTCTGTATACGTATATAAGCTGATGTAAAGTACGGAGAAGTAAAGAAAAAAAGCGAGAGTGAAGAGCAGATTACTTTTAGAATATTTAAAAGATTCGGAAGATTAAAAGGTACAATAAATATCACATACTTAGTACATAGAAAGAACGGTTTTGCTAAAGTATCTAAACATTTAGTTGAATATACAAACCTGAAAAGTAATTTTATTGGATCCGAATATCATTGTGTAGAACACTGATGCTTAAATATTGACGACAATGCTGCAAAATATATTTAACGTACCAGCAATTGAACCCGGAAATTGTCGCTATCTTTTAAACGATCATCTAGATTATTTTACATTTTAATTAAAATAATTCTTGTTAACAACATCATTAACTGTTTCCCGATTTATTGGAATTTGAGAAATTTACTAATTAATTTGATGATCCAACGAATAAAATTATTTTCAAATCTGTACCTAGCCAAAATTTTAGACACTTCAGCAAAACCTTCTTCTTCTTTTCGTGAATAAACATAAATATTAAATAGTAATTTAAGAATTGACAATTATTTCAACGTCGAAATGTATTGGCGACACTTTTCACGATTCATAAGCGATTTATATTTCATATCTAAAAAAAAAGTTACTTTAGATCCAAGGGTTAAACCACTCGCCACGCGTGTTCTCGTTCGCATTGCGTTGGTGGTCCTGTAACCGAGTACACTCTCGGAGAGAAACACGAATAGGGCTCTCAGCGATTTCGCATCGTCGTCTAATTTCTCTTCCGTCTAGGACTCGTGTACGGCAGATTGTATTTCGTAATCCCGAGTGCGATCGCGAGTATGCGAAATGACATGCGTGCGTGCGTGCGTAACACGCGCGTTTCATCTATTACGGACCGGATAAAGCGCGCGGTTGCAACATTGTGGAGAGAGAACGAAACAAAGAGAAAAACAGAAAGAGAGAGAGAGAGAGAGAGAGAGAGAATTTGGTAAAATTGAAATCAACACCGCACAAATCACGAATCCAAGGCGGTGAAATAAATTCCTGGTGCGATGCTCGCTGAATAAAATCGAAATTATCCGCGTCGCATTAAAATTCTTCGTCGCCTGGGGCCGCCCGGCTGATAATTACATTCTGTATTTACATATCTCGCGAGATCGCCGCCGTTACGGGGTACTTCTCGGTTTTAATACTCGCCATACGCTGTCGAGTTGTGCGGGAAGCGCGTCGGAATTTGTATCCGCGGATAATAAAGAGCACACTTTCCTCTCTCGCGAGCGCGCGCGATAAGCGATTCCTCCTCCGACGACGACTAGTAATCGCCGTGTACGCGTCTAATCGACGGGCGCAAAAATTAACGCGTCGCTTATCGACACCCGGGATAATTTCCTTGGGGCGAATCCTCTCGATTCGACACCGCCGCGATGCGTATACTGGGTGATTCTGGAAGAGGAGTCCGTGTCTCCGAAAGAAAAATCCCTATATGAACAGATCAGATTTTTTTTTAATCAGATTAGACGGTAATTTTCGTTTCTTATTAAAATATCTTTCATTGTTATATTTTTTTTTCTACTTTTTCTAAAATTTGGATGAAAATCGGAAGTTTTTGGATGAAATTCTGCGCAATAATGTAATGAAAATTAATTGTTAATCTTTTTTTTTTCAAATTCTCGTTTATAGAGAATATATAATAATATTTGGTTGAATTAACTGAAATTCTGATTTTAGTTAAGTCTATTAGATCTATATATTGTATATATTTCTGATCAAATGTGTTAGAATTCCAGTAGATTTAATCAGAATTCTGGATTATATTCATTTTCACCAGAATTCCAGTTAATTCAACCAAACGTTTTTCTCCGTGTTTGTGTCAAGATTTTTTTTGTTTATTACATTTCGGCATCAATATATTTTCCTTGGAGACTATTTCCTATTGATTCACCCGCTATATGAGAACTCGACCGCACGCACTTAGACTTTTCTGTTCTTTATACCGCCTTATGATTAGTAATTAGGACAATTCGTTCGATAGACACCCCAGGAAAATAATTAATTAATCTACTTCTTCGAGACGATCCAATGGGCGTCGGGTATTTTCGTATCATTAAAATTCTTACGGGGCCTAAAGAGAATCTCTCTCCGTCTAGTCGCGTTCTTTGAGTTTAAGTATCTAACCCCCTGCTCACTTTCTTCTGAGGAACAAACGTAAATGTCATAGATATTACATTTTTATGACTAACGTATACACGCATCTTTAATGGCAACCTTTTTTTCGTACCGCGAAGAGAGAAATTAACATAAATCGATGACGGACGAAAAGGAGAAAGAGAGAGAGAGAGAGAGAGAGAGAGAGAGAGAGAGAGAGAAAGGATTGGTATCTGAATGAAAACGTTGCGGACCCTAGAGGACACGGAAGGCGGAGTCTGATCTCGGTGTGACTCGATCTTCTTTTTCTTTCTTATTTCTCGTTTTATCCGTCCTCTCTCCTTTTCTCTTTCTTATCTTCTTCCTCCTTTTAATTGTATCTCGGACACAACTATCCTGATCGAGAGTGTCGGCGCGATGTAAACGCGTGTAAAATTCTCGCCGCCTTTTGAACGCCAACGCCTCGAATTCCTCTTTTATTTTATTTGCTCAGCGAATCTGAATTATCAGAATTAGTTTGACGTTAACGATACGCGTTTCGTGGGAACGGATATTTTGAAAATTATTATTCCCATTGGAAATCCGTTCGACATCTTTCATGCAAATTTATGCGCGTGCCTAAGTTTCTATTTTCTTAGCAGCAGCAGAAAAATATTTCTTTTTGATTAAAAATATTATTTTAATATACAATCTTTCAACCTTTATTCGTCTAAAATGAAGTTTGAATTTGACACACGCACATCATTTTTGAAGATGAAGCCTAGTAAAAAGAACGTTATTCATCCCCGTATATTTAATTGTTATTCGTATCGTATCATCTTTTCATATTTTAAAATATTTCTATATTTTATATAATTTAAACGTAATCCGAATTTATCGTAAAAATGAGTTAACTCATCCAAATTTTACAAACAGCTTAGACATCACGCATGTCCAAAATAAGATGCCTTAAAACGTTTTATTAAGACACGTTGTGTTCTCCGATTTTCGCATGTGTGTTGTCCGGGCATTATTAAAATTTTTGGGTCAAAGCTACTCCGATTTTAGTCCAAAGCTATCTCATTTTACAGTACGCTATATTTATCCTCTCAAGAGTAAGTTTTGCATTTACAGGCAATTTTTCTGTGCGCCAACTGTTTGCCACAATGCCGGTAGCTCATTTGAGATCGCATACGCGAGATCTTAAATGAGCGACTTTAAAAAGAGACGTTGAAGATGATTCCACGGAGTTCCAATGTCTTCTGCCGCCATTGTGTGTTTATTTCGCTCTTAACTCAGTGCGGAGTGCCGTTGTAAATGCGTAACTATTATATCTTTTCTTGTCGCCCGCCTTCAATCGGCTTTATTATTATTCTTACGTCAAACTCTAGACGGGCATTGTTCCATGAGTGCCGCGACTTTTGATCGTCGCCGATCGCAGTCGAGATGTGTAGGTGTAAATAAAGATCGCTTCTAAATGTTCGATCTATACGGTGCGGCGATTCATTCCAGGATTAAGGAAAGCTAAGGACCGGTTCTCCGTAGGTAAGCTTTTGTCTCCTCGCGGTTTTTCTTCTTCTTCTTTCTCCCCTTTCACAACGAACCCGGTTCGATTGAGACCGAATCACCTTCATCCGTGTCAAAGTGTCTCGCGGTACGCTCGTAATCGTTACTTATTATTTTATTCAATGCGTAAAATTGTACGAGTATGAGTCGATGCAATTCAATAGCGCAAGTTATTCGACGGAGGTCCGGCACGATTCGCTAATGTTGTTTCGAGATGCACGACAATTCGCAGTCAGGATAATCACGAGATGAGTACAATTGTGAATAATAATAATAACGAAGGAAAAAAATTAATGATACTCTTAAACGCGCACACATAAATTATTCTCTTCTTATCAACTACAATAATAATTGAATGCGATAACTTTATGCGTTCTAATTTAATAATTCAGTAATTCAATTAAAAGCGTCCGCCTTCGAATTTTAATAAATATCTTTATTAGTGACGGACGGGGGGAGGTGGGGAGGGGGTGGGGGGGGAAAGGAGGATAACATCCCCCTTCTTGTTCGTTTGGGAATAATCGCAAAGAAAAAGGACGTTTGGGCGTGCTGGTAATGGCGTAATGAACGATTAAAATATAATAACATGTCAACGGGCCCTTTTTGGTGGGCTCGAGTGAATCTCGAAGGATGGCGGAGAGACGGAACGAAGGATGAATGCTACGATGTTCGGCAGTGTATCATTATCATATCATAATAACGGCAGCAACGCTATTAAGGTCTTAATGCACCACCATATTCCGCGCGCGAGATACTCGGCAAGACAAGTTAAGGATCATCGAAGTGACGGATCGCGGAAAGATTAAGGAGTACTTTACAGCTTGCTAAGAGCGTAAAACTCGCACCGGAGACGGCTACCGTACGCTCGGAACAAGAAACTCGCACGCACAAATAAAAATATTTGAAAAGTGAAATTTGAAACGCGGGAGTTTCGTAAATCTGTATAATTTCTCGCATTAATATCACTCGTTTTAAATACTTTCTCGAATTGTGTCAGGAGATGAATTTCTTTATAGGATTTGTCTAACTTCTCGAGTTTTTCTACATCAGCTGATATTATTTGGATGATGCTGTAACATTAATTTGAAAGAATTATAAAAATATATTATACGTTTTATTAAAAGATATTCTATTGTGGATTTTTTTTTGTAAAAAAAAATGGAGCTAATTATATATTTTATATATTCAATTTTAATTTAAACATTTATGTTCTCCCACGTTTCATTCAAGTTTCATGATTAATATCCTTTTGGAGAGTACAAAAGATTTCATGTGTCTCAGATATGTAGATATCTCATCTTTGAAACAGACTGTATGAATTAATCCTAAAGATACGACAAATTGTTAAGTATTGAAGAAGATTGAAAAGTCGACCGTGTGACTCGGAGAATACAAAAGGGAAAGCATGTGATTAAAAGATGCGTGGGAGGATGGATAAGGGAGAAAGAGAGGATTGCATTGTAAACTTAGAAGTTGTATCGAAACGTTAAAGTAGTTTAGACATAGGTCTTTCCCGATTCTTCCTGCCTTTCGAATTTCACGAATTTTTGAATAAACTTACACCTGAATACCCACAGAGCCTCGGTATTTGCCCTTTTCTCCGCTATTCTCTGGCATGCCATTGAAAACATAATAGGTTGTTTACAAAACTTCGTATTTACCATGATGAGATTGTAAATGCGTTTTTCTGTAACAATCAAATCGTGATTCCATAAATTTAGAGCATATTGATGTCAATACATGTCTACGTGCATAACTAATGAATTATCTTTTCAAAGGGAGATTTTTAATTAAAGACAGATTTTTTTCTATATTTTTGTACAATTAGTGATTTTCAATGTAAAATTTTTATAGATCGTTTATTTTTTAAATAAAATTTAATTAAAATTAAAAACCGTATGTATTTTTCGGTTAACAAGTAATTTTTCTAATTTTTTTTTTTTTAAATTTAAACAGCAATTTCGTTTATGAAAATACAAGATAAAAATTTATCCGTGTACACGATAGAGATAAGTACGTGTTATACACAGAAGTGTCATTTGTTACACGGTTGAGTTCAAGAAATTGACTTGCTAACCGATAAATATGTTCTTTTATATTTTAACCAAAGTTCGATCGACAAAAGGTGTCACACTCAGTGTACTCGGACAGGCGGAGGTTATATAGAGGAAATGAAAGGAGGGTGGCAATGGATAGATGGCACAGCGAGATATATGGGTTTTTTTACAGTCCAAGGGATTCATACAGCAGACGCGGATACCGTCATTGTTGGCGAGGCTCTCTTTTCAGGACGTCTGAAAGAGGCATCAGCCAACTAAGATGACCTCGCGCGTTGGGGACCAGGGGCCTTGGAGTACCAGGGCCTGAATATCAGACGGCGGCTTTCTCGCACTCGCGCCGCGTGTCGTCGCGTTTGACACACACCGAGCTGCATTTCGCGCGATCGCTCGTAAGACCCCGGACAATTACTTGGAGGTCCGCGGCCTTCATGCGATCCGACGCGACGCGACGCGGCGCGACGCGACGCGATGCAATTCTCCTCGCTGGCGCGCCTCGGCTGTTGAGATTTTGTGGGTGTTAAATGCGTGCGCCGTGCACTTTGTACGCTGTCAGACGATTCAGACAATCTGCTCGAGCGAGACAACGTTGCGAGACGCGTCGGACAAAAATTATGCAAGATCGAGATCGAGATTTTCGAAACGACAACCGAGACCTGATAACGCGAGTGTGATCTTTTTTTTTTTTTTATTTTTTTTATTTCAGGAAAACATTAATCTTTTGCGGCTCCCTTTAAGTTGCTAATTTTATCTTTCGGATTTTTTTCCGTTACCGGAAAGAATTCTTTCGGAGCTTTATTCATTCGTAGAAAAAGTTGAGAACACAGACTCGCCTACTCAATCTGGATCGATGTAATCTCTTCCCTGTTCTTATTAAAAAAAAAAACCCCACAAGGAGCAATCTCTTTTTATTTTTCTTTCGTCTCTCCCTTATTCGATGAGCGGCGTATTCACCTTGCGTGTTTGGTATTCTCCGATGACTTGCAATATGAGTTATTAGGAATATATATAAATTATCATCAATCGAAGCTGCTGCTCGCTGAGTCGCGATCGTTCTCTCGGAGGTCAACAAACTTCCTTCAGAATTTTTAATCCGCGCGAGCTTCTTAAATTTAAACCGTTTGGTGAAAAAGATCAACGGGATAAAGGAACAAAAAGAAAAAAAGAATGAAAAGGTCGAGAGTACCCTCATTAATAAAGGCTCCGCGTGAAGGTCATCCGGAAGACGAGACTTTTGTGCGGACCCGAGTTAAAAAGCGTCGCGCGAGACAAAATGAGATCGGTAGATGCGCAATCGGTATAATAGCGCCTATTATGTGGCCCTTGCACGCGTAGAGACATATAAATTCAAATGCGAATTGCGGGAAGCTGTCCAAAGACGGTGAACATCTGAAACGTTGAAGAACAATAGAGTCTCTCGAAAGACGTTGAGAACTTTCAGAGTATCATAAAAGATTCGAAATGTTTCAGACTCTTGACGAATATCTCAACACTAATTTAATCCACCAGAGCTGACAGTAGGTTTGTTGGATTAAATCTCCATTAAATCTCTTTGTCAAAAAGTGTCAAACAATTCAGTCGTCTAATTATTAGAAAATTTCTCGTTATTACAATAGAATTACGAATTTATTCACCGAGCTGACTTCCAAAGTTTCTTTAATTGTTTTGTTGAATTATTGGGAGTCTTTATTATCGTGTTTTTTTTTTATGGTATTCGAACAGTTTAATTTTCTCCACGTTACACCTGCAAAGGTTGGATTATTTTTATTGAAATATACTTAGTAATTATTCTTTTTCATGCAGTCATTTTGATTTCTTGAAATTAATTACTTCCTTTTGATTAACATAAATTAATTGGGGAGACGCCTTATGCCGACAGTAACTATGTTACAGGTTTTGATATATCAGCTCCAGAGGATTAAGATTGTCCACCTCGGAATATTAATTTTTGAAAAATGCCGATTAATATCTATATTAAATATAGATCTATCTCCATTCCCAACGAGATCGATAACAGAGATAAAGAAAAAAATTCAAGCAAGACGCTCTCTGATGTTCGCGCCGATTATACATTACGGCACTTACAATTAAATCTACACACAGATTCCATAAATCGGCGATAATTACGGGCGGGCGTGTTCTGCCGTCGACTGCGGCATGAAAGCGACACGATACGCGAAAGGAGCGAGTCGCCATTTTTAATACGTAGATCTGTATTGCGAGCATTTCCGCCGTTTTAACATGTCAACTCGTTTGCGGCGGAAATTACGGATAGTTTACAGCCGACACGTTGCACCGCGCATTTGGTGCGAGTATTTACGAGTTTGCTTTACGACATAAATAATGTTAGAATTCATTGCTCTGTACATAATTAGCGGGTAGAATTTATTTATTTACGTGGCCGGTATACGTGGGCATCGATTGACGGACGTGAAATCAAGCATCAATATAATCCCTGCTACAATTCCAAGATCGAAACTTATAATAGTAACTTCTACTGTTTTAACGATCTAGTCAAAACATCAGAGTGCGTATCTTCAAAAATAAGAAACCATAATATAAATTTATAAGTGCGTTTTAAAGTTAAAAAGTGAATAGTGCGAGAATTCTGGAAATCCGTTATATATCGAAGAATTCTAACTTATCTTAGGGATGGAAACCGTTACTTTTTACAACATGTAAATATAGAAGCAGCTTGTTACCGTCATACGTTGTTTATTGAAAAAAGAGTAACTCATTACCATGTAACAGTTAAGTAAAAATAACGGTACGTTACAAATAATGAATTACTTTTTTTAATAAATAACGCGTAGTGGAAACAAGTTGCTTTCAAAAGTAACTTTCCCGATCTTAATTTTTGGTTAGTTATCGTCGTAAAAAATTGCAACGTCATGTGTCATCGCCAAATCGTTATTATAGAAAAAATTACAGTAAAAGTAACGGCTTCCCTAATCTGAGTTTCCTGAGTGTAGAAACTTTTGTTGCTACATATATAATAATATGCGTACACCAGATTTCTTTAAAGTTCACCTTAGATAATTGATGATTCGTGCCAGATTCCAGGAATGGAATTTTGTCTACAATTTTATACGCTGTATTTTTTTTTTTTTAATATATATTTGTGTGTATCTTAATATACGTTCGATATACGAACGTACTGTAATTCTCGTTAAACGTTTTTCGTACACTGAGAAAAAGTTCTAGTTGAAAATGAACGGACCAGAAGATATACTAATCGTATCAATCTGGAATTCTGGTAATCTCGAACTAGAATTACCGAATTCAAACCAGAAAATTGTTTTGTCCATTTTCAACTAGAATTCCAATTAATACAGCCTCTTTCTTCGGCGTACGTTAAAGCAGTAGAGAGAATCCTCTTCTGAATTCAGACGCGAATTACAGATAAAGTCTAGAAAGTAGGAGCTTGCAGAGTACGATCCATTCTACGTATTCCCATCCTGTGTGTCTTTCTGTGCAACGGCCGAGAGAACGGACGGTTCAGATGCGCGGATCGATACCGAGAAAGATGAATATGGCGTTCGCATGCGCGGAATTACGGAAGGATAACGCCCGCGGGACGGCGATGAAAAAATCATGCGGGCGCTGCAATCAACACTAATTGTATTTACGATTACATAGCCGTATTACCGATGTAATTACGATAGCCGCGCGCGCGGATCTCGCTGCACGCTTCAGCCCGCTCGCCCTCGCGAATCGTCCTCTCCGCGTAATATCCCGCGAGTTACCGTTACTTCGATGCATCTATTATCTCGCGATCGACGTGCGAAATCATTTCATTCCGCCCCGGCTGCAAATTATTCCGGGATTGATTGACGGGCGCTTTCAATAAATTTTCACCCCGCAAATCATCCTCATCGTTGCGCGGTCGCAACCGAGCCCGGGGTAAAAATAAACAATTTCGTTAACAAGTTGTATCGCTCGTTCATCTACATTCATCGAAATCGCAGTTGTTGCCTTTGACTTTTTTCTTATTTTCCAAAAAGGCTAATCTCACACGCTTAATTTGCCGTTTCGATATCTCGTACTCGAAAGTATTTAATCGCGAACAATTGCAGTGAGGATCAGCGCTTCGATGCTTTCTACAGTTCATTATAATTGCATCGTAATGTCATATACAATTGTTTTAAATATGTTTCTACAATATGTAGTTTTATCAAGAAAAAAAAAATATATATATATATATATATAAATAAATTTATATAAAGTATTCGAAAAATAAATCCTACGATGAAAAATTAGATTGCTAAACAAGACTCTGTCTCTATAATAGAGCAAAAAGAGATATATGTATACGAGGGTAAAAAGAGAGTAACACGTATCTAATGCCATTTATTACTGGAGTCCGAACTAACTGTAGCGCGATGTAATCGCGAGGTAATCGTGCTATTCGAATTCAAACGCAACGTGATCGAGGGTTAAATGCGATCCGGACTCGCGAGTGCGCGCTCGAGCATACACAGGGCGAGCGTTTAGCACTTGACCTTCGATTATCGTCCTGTCCTTTCTAATATCCCCCACCGAGGGAAGCTCGCGCGCGCACAAACGGCGTCTGACGTGTCGCGGCTTTAGAAAGCGGCGCCGAGTCGCAAAAATTCGACTCTTATCCGGCTCTTTTAACCCTTTTACATCGTGATCGCGCGCGCGCACGCTGGTTTCTACCGTGAACGAGCGGACGCCTCCCACGTTTCCGCGAGTACACATATATTGCCGTTCTGTTGTTGTTGCTTGCCCGCTTATTAACCGTACTTCGCGACCGACGGACTGCCACTCGCGTAGGAAGGCATATCGCGTTGCCAACTTTCACAAACGATCTTTGTTTCTGCATTTATTCTTCATTTTCTTTCTTCCTCCCTTCCTCTCATTCTTCTTTAGTTTTCTCGTACGTAGATACATTTTTCCTTTTTCATTTTTATCTCTTAGTAATTTTTAATATAAACTAAATAGATTATGCGTGATATTCAGTATAGTAATTTAAGTAACCAAATAAATTAAAACGTGATTGTTGCATATGTCTGTAGAGAATTTGGGAATTTTCTTTAATTCTTCGAAACGGTGGAAGACCCACTCGTAGATTGTGTGTTTTGTTATTAGTATTGAAAATTTATAGTGTATGTTACATGCACTAGATTTTCAGTAAATAGTAAATATCGAAATGTAGCCTTAATTATAAATCTTTATAAAAAATGTCAAACAATTCAATTTTCTTTGCAAAAAAATTAGAATTTTTCTTATTAAAATATACTTAATATTCATTCTTTCTTATATGATTTATATCATTTTGGTTCGTTGAAACTAATTAGTACCTATGAATTATTATAAATAAGTTTCACAGGGTTCATAATTGTATTACAGATTTTGGTGTTAGCTTCAGAGAGTTAATTATACACGAGACATTATTTAAAATTAAATCAATGCATTTTTCGGACAGTGCCAGGAATCGAGAACGTAACTTTAAATTTTTAATCGTTTTTTTTTCCTACCGAAATTCCGATATTATATACAGCCGCGAGCAGCGCGTTAATCAATGCTCTGGCATCTTCCATGATGTCAAATAAATACCAGAGATTCCACGGGTTCTCGAGATATGTTACGAGATGCATCCTGTCGTAATCTGTTTCCCAACTTCGAATTTCGATGTTCGCGGCGATATCCGTACGATCGTAGATCAATTTGGGATGAAATGCGCGAGATTTGTCCGAGAGATGTGAGGCATTGACAAATTAATTGTTATTGATGTGTGGACATAGATAACGAAACTTTAATTTTTCCTCTGTTACGAATCACTTTAATTATTCAAACACTTTATGCAAATAATCGAAAGGTTAAGAAAAGAAAAATGTGTCTTGTTTATAAGACGACGTTTCGTTGCGGAGGACGAATCGCTCGCAGGATATTTACAGGTGTCCTGATGGGATGTAACGGTGATCACGGATCGCCATAACATCTGCTGTAAAAGCACGTCGTTGGCTTCAAATATGGGATCGAGATGCATTACGATCGTGTGACGCGGTTGTAAAGAAGAGCAGTTTTGATGTTTTTCAACGATACGCCTATGGATCGTCGATCAATTTAAAAGGAAGCGAAGCACGTGATCACGTCCTTTCTCGTCTAGCATCATCCTTCTTGCTCTCTCTCTCTCTCCCTCTCTCTCTCTCTCTCTCTCTCTCTCTCTCGCTCACTCCTTTCTCCCTCACCTCTTCGGAAGGGAGAGAGAGTGGACCAGTCTGGTTCTATCCGAACTGACTTTCAAAGTTTCTGACTGAAATTGTTACGGCGGCTACACTAAAAATCACAGCACTTCTGCTATTGATCGATGCTGAGAGAGGATTGACATCTTTCTCTTCGTCTCCTAGAATAAAGACCTGATTTGCGAATGAACTGATAACTCGCGGATAATTTCACTTTCGATATATTGAAATGTAATTTATGTCACGATAAACTAAAGCACGAGTGACATTAATCGCGTACGCTGATATTAATGTATATCCGTTTAATATGTTGTGTCGCTGGCGAATCTAATAACCAGAGTTATACTCGTACGTTTTATATCGCATGAAAAGAATAATTTTACTGAATTATTAAAAAATTTAGTTAGATACAGGTTTGAAAATAATTTTGTTGGACCGTCAAAATAATTACATAGGAAATTAATATTATTATGAACAAAAAAATTTTGATATTGTAGCAAGCAGCTTGAAAGCCCTACATAATTATTTTGATAATTGAACAAAATTATATGCAGATCGATGTCTAGTTAAATTTTTAGATACTTCAGCGGAATTCTTCGTTCCGTGTGAAATTATAGCGCGTTTACCGCAGAAATTCGTTATAAATAAAAGATAACGGCAGGAAAATATAAAAAATCGCGCTTTCTAATGTTTACTTTCGAACGTTCGTAAAATTTGCAGGTATATCACAGTACGTGATTGCTACGATTATGGAAAATTTCACGCATCAAGGGAAGTTACGAAAAAATATTGGTTGTTTCCAGTTATTTATTTTTATATTATATAAAAAAAAACTTGTTTACATTAAAATCTAACAAATTTATAATTTATTGTGATATAAAACTGAAAGGTTCTGCAACAGTAACATTTTCTTTTTTCAGAAATTTGAAAAGATTAATTTAAATTTATTTTGAAAAGAGTTATTAGTTTCGCCAAATTTTCAAAAATAAGAACGAAGAATTAATTTTGATTATTGTCGCATCGAATTCACTCGTACTAATCAAAAGCAAAATTACTGAAAGATGAAACGTAACAATAGTCCGAACATTTCCAATTTGAGTAAATTGAACGAAATTGTGATATCTTCTCTCTCTCTCTCTCTCTCTCTCTCTCTCTCTCTCTCTCTCTCGATAATTTTATTCAAATGAAGAGAAATTGCTTCTTAATCGTTCTCTGAAAAGAGGAATTTTAGAGAGCACTGCTGAAACTCTTCCTCCGATTGCCTCGTTCGATCTTTGAGAACGCGTCGTCGTTTTTGGCAAGTGGCCCCGATATACGTGGCCTGATCGATTTAAAGCGAGAAGAGACGGTCCGTCCGGAGGCTCGGACGAGAGACGGGACGTAGGCTGATGTGTAACTTGTTGTGAGGAGAGCCGACTTTCAAGCAGGCCACAGGCCGGAGACTCGAGACTCGAGTCTCGACGCGCGCACGAGGCCTACGGCTAGCATGACGGGAACCAGAATGCTTCGTTCCATCATCAACCGGAGGAGAGGAGACTCGCGCGCGGAGAGTCCCGTGGCTCGAGAGTCGACTCGAAGGAAGCGAGTCAAGCCTGGAGCCCGGGTCTCAAGCTGAGAGGCGGCTGAATTCCACACTCTCTATACCTTTTATATTGCCTTTGACTATGCGAGGAGCCGTTGGCTATGAGCTGCGCGCGAGTTCGCGCAATTCGCGCGGCCGACAGGAGAGTAGCGGTTCTATAGCTGGACTTCTACCTCTCTCTCTCTCTCTCTCTCTCTCTCTCTCTCTCTCTCTCTCTCTCTCACGAGCGAGAGAACCGAGAACGTTTACGGGCTGTCCGTAACTTTGAAACGGCGACAGGCGTGGCGTGCGGCTCTTGAAAATCAACGTGCTTAAATCCCATCTAAAGCGGGAAGCTTGAAATTAATTTTATAACTTAACAGAAACTCTTACAACGTAATGCAATGGACGGATATATAGTTTCTCATTCTTGAAAAAACGGGATATATATATATATATATTTGATCGTTTAGCACGGTGTCTCAATCAACTCAAGAATCAGAATAGCGAGAGTACATCCGAGGTTTACTATATATACACTCCAGATATACACTCTGGTATAGAAAATAGTCGCTTGACAACGGCCACTTTGTAACTTAATTACGTACGGACGCATCGGCTATCGATAAGGCAACACCCGGGGGCCATTGTCGAATGCCCGCATACACGTACGTATGTACATACACACCGAGGATCCATCGTTACCCCTTCAGGTAAACGGATCCTCAGAATTATTTATGGTCCTCTCTAGTCCCCCGGGCTCTTCCTCCCGTGAGAATTTTTAACGCGCGGCAAGTATAAGGAGACACAGAGGAGACGCCCCGAAGAGAGAACGGCGTCGTGGATCTATTTCCGATTTTAATCGCGCGAGCCGCGATATACGTCGCCGATTAGAAAGCGCAGCCTGTCCTCTCTCTCGCCGTTTTCTCTCCGCCTCCTATTCTTCGATCCTCCAAAGCGATAATTCGTCATTAAACGGAAACTGAAATTTAGCTAAAATTGTCTTCATCGGAGATTGATAGAAGATGAGTGATTGTAGAGAGACCGTTATTATTTTTCATTCGAAAGAATTATATTACACTAATATATTATCATTATTGTAGAGTACACGATATTTGCATTTCGATTCTATTTCTCCGAATCTATAATACTTACGATTCCGCTAAATAAACTTCTATTTTTGATTCAGTCATATTTTTGCAAGAATAATATATATAAGGTGAAGAAGCCCTATGAGAATCTTTCTCAAACATTCCAGATTATTATCTGTAAAATTCTTGTTTCTTTTTTTATTGGATATAACAACAATATTCACAAATGTTGCAATCATTGTGTTAAAAATAACGTTTGAATATCTTAAAAATTTAACAAAGAGAACAAAAGTTCTAACAGAAATCGATTTTAACAAATATAGAATGTCCTTTATTATGTACTATTTAGTTTAAAAATAGTGTTTTAGCATAAACATTATTTATAAATAACTTTGAATGCATTAAAATACGCGTCGCGTCCGAGGTCACGTATGTGATCTGCGACTAGAACCTGGAACTGAATTACTAGCCTAACTCGGTCATTTAGATATGCAAAACGTCAATTCATTTTACTATCCCCGAGGTATGTGGTAATGCCATGAAGAAATAATAAAACATTTCTCGAACTGATTCGTAACTAGTAGATATCTGAAGTTTAGTGTTGTAACTTGTTTATATTACTTCACATACGCACACATACAATGAAAGCCAAAAGTATTCGTACAAGGAAATTTTTTATAAAAAAAAGTCTTATTTGCAGAAAATAAATATCAATTAGCAGTTTTATACAATGAATACATTCTGTTCTTACAATAACAAATGAGCTTCGCATATATATCCTTGTTTTTAGAAGCTACATTTCTCGACTGTACGAATTAGCTTACTATACTTTTTAAGCATCCAAACAGTACAATTTTTCATTTTCGCTTATTTTTCGGACGATATATTTTCTATAATTTATACACATCTTTTTGATATATATAATTTTAAGAAACGTACAATCCATTTTATTCTTTATGAATAAATTGTTAATTACCCAGCAAGAAATGAGCGTCAATTAAACGTCGAATCAACGTCAAATTGGTGTTGAAATCATCGTATCGATATTGATTCAATATTAATTCGATGACTCATTTCTTGCTGGATAATATTTACTTTTTAAAAATAAAATAAAAAAAAAATATATATATAAGTGAAATTAAAGAATGAGATTTACATAAAATCTGCTAAACGTTTCATCATATATTTGATATCTTTTTGAAGGTAAATATAAAGACGCCTATGTTAATGATCATCCAGAATTGATTTCCTTGTCCTAATGAAAGAATACGACCTGATTGAAGTTAACACGTCCACGAAGTTAATCGTTTCTTTGATTTACTGCCCGTTTAGCGCATCCGTATTACATTTCTCAAACTTGTCACACAACTTCGTCAACGTCAGCACGTTTCTTCAAGAGAATACATTTTAATTTTCATTGAACACAAAATGCACACGTCGCGACCTTCGTATCCACGAAATTATTTACGAACGTTCCTAGTTTCCATTTTTAACGCAGACGACGTAGATTGTTAAATTGCGAAGAGAAGGAAGATATGCGGAGAGAAAGAGAAGAGAGAGAGAGAGAGAGAGAGAGAGAGAGAGAGAGAGAGAGAAGACTCATGAAGATGAAGAACGGAGGAGAAGAAGACGAAGAGGAAGATTAGGGGGAAAACGATCGCGAGAAGTCCAAGAGGAAGACAAAGATCTACCCGAGGCAGGATAAAGAAGGAAAGGATGGGGAAAGAGTAAGAGAAGAGACTCGAAGAAGAAGGAAGGTGGAAGAGAGGAAGAGAGAGAGATGAGGGACCGAAAGTGACGCGAGTCCCGGAATGCCTTTTCGAGTTTCTCGCCAAGTGGCCATCAGTTCGAAGCGCCGGTCCCGGCCATCCGAGTCAGCCAGCCAGCCAGCCAGCCAGCCGGAGTCAAACGAAATCACACGGATTTACATATTATGATTTACATCCCTGTCCTCTGCCTCTTCTACTCTTCCTTCTCTCATCTCGTCTCTTGCCACCGCGTTCTCCGTCACCGTCGCCGCCGCCGCCGCCGCCGCCGTTGCCGTCACCGCCCTCTTGTCTCGTTCCTGCTCGCGCCTGTCTTTTGTCTCTTCTTCATCCGTCTTCTTCGAGCATCCCTTCCTTCCCTTCCTCTTTTTTTGGTGCAGATTAAAAAAAAAATGCCACTTTACTGACGTTTCGGTTTTGTCAAGTTTTGTCTCTTCCACGTAGGTGCTATTCTCGTCGTGCAACAATTTTCTCGCGTTTGCATCTCGAACGTGGAACCGAAGATTCTTGTAATATCGTGGATAGCCGAAAGAAAAGCGCTATTATATAATTCAGTTTCTTTGCTGAAGATATCCATCTTCTATAATAATGGAGAATTAAAAATTTTGATTTACTGATTGTTAATTTAACTATTATTGAGAATTATTAGCGCAAATAGGAAGAAGATTTCTTAATGCAATTCCTGGGCGCAGTTCGTCGGTGAAAAAGTATAAAGAGATATCGAATCACTCACTTAGAATTATTTTTCTGGCAAGAAATGATCTCAGCAGTCAGAGTCGTAAAATAAACGAGCCAATCATTCGAAGTAAAGATACTTTCATAGTTTACTCATAACAAATTTTTGTGTCGTAAATGTGAAATACGTATTACCGTTATTGAATACCGCACGCGGATAATCATTTCCGGTTTTCCAGTAATGCCTCGATCATTAAGTTTAATATCCACAGTTTATTTCGGTTACATTTTATACTTATCGTGACGTTATCGATTTTAAGAAAAGATATTAAATTATTTAATTTCATTCTCTATAATCCTACAATAAATTTTCAATTAAAGGTAAAACTCTAAACTTCAGAATTAATTTTTATAAATCCCTAATGATTGAAACTAGATTTTGTTCCCCAAGACACTTTAATTATCACAAGTTATATAATTTGAATCTTATAATTTGGTTCCTCGGAATTTTCATCGGAATCGAATATAGTGTGTCCTCTTCGATTTTTTCCTCCGCAAATTGTCGAAAATTTCCGGATGCTCACGGAAATCGCGAGCGTAACCGACCGTACCCTGAACAGCACTTTGTACACTTTGTGCACTTTGTACATTTGTCCTCGTATTCTATTACGTGGCCCGAGGCGAGAACCAGTTTGCATCTGACCTACTGCGCCGACACGAGATGGAAAGTGGTAATTGCGATCCGCTCTCCGCGGCGAAATTGCAACTTATCGCGATTAACTCGTATCGTCATCATAGTGTGGTCCCGTTTTGCGGATTAGTTGTAATTGGAGGTGGAACGTCCCACTGTTGCGACGAACGATCCTCATTTGGCTCAGCCTTACGGCGAAAATGTATTACTGATACGTAACGATAATGATACAGGGACACCCATACCACCAACGCGGGAAAAGCGAGGTTATGAAATTTACGAGTCTATTCTTACCAAGGATCTAAATTACGATCTATGGGGAGTCGCTTGAGAAAATTATTGGCGGAAATTTCGTTGATTGATGGAATTATGAGCATTTTCGTCCCGCCTCGTATAAAATTATCATTTTTGCAGATAGGCAAGGTCAACTTCTTGCGCCAAGGAATAAAATATTTTCGAATAGTTGTAAACAATTTAAAAATAGTTTCGGATAAAATGCATCTTCTATACATCTTCTGTCTTTAATTTTTAGCATGATAAAAATTAAATCTTCAATTTTGATACCCTAAAGTTAGATATATGTAAGTATTCAAGTAGTAGGAGTTTTCAAAATGTTATATAAAACTACTTAAAATTTATATTCCTTTTAAGAATTTGATTCACGTTGTGATCGTAAAGAATTTGTGTCTCGCAAAAGTATTCGATCTTAGAAGCAAACTGGAAGAAAAGTAGGTCTGTTCGCGTTGTTTGTACTTTTTTTTGCACTCAGCTTCTTCGTGTACTTTTTCTTCAACGCCCAAATATATATCTGTTATTTTGTTTAAATGTTGAAACATTTTTGGAAATTTCAAGCAACGCGAATAGATCTAATGTAACGCGTTTTTGCACGATCTAATTCTAATAATAAGTGAGAGTCATTTATATAAGAAGACTCTGGGGGAATGTGTGTGAAAACCAGGTAACAACGTAAACAGGGATCACGCGTTCAAGGCGATCATTTATGAAATCATAAACTTATCCTAAGATAAGGAAATTCTTCTAACTTTTTAATCGCACATGCAGAATGTGCCAGCAGGCACGTGCTAGAACGTGCTTTGAAGCATGAAATATATCCGTTCTGTTACACCACAAAGTTGTTTAATTAACAGAAGAAAAATATTTCATCTGTAGTTGATGCGTACAATTATAAACGTAATGTGTCTATATTTTATACATATCTAATTTTACTAAATTATATACCGTGAGGCTCATGTAACTTAGAAGAAAAATTTTGTATCTAGTCGTATGTAATTACGCATATAATGTCTAATTCTATATATTATTTTCGCGAATGTTAATAATTATTACATGATTTGGAGTTTTTTTGAAGGTAAAGACATGTATAAAAGAAATTTGCTCGACAGTTCTCATTTACCCTCCATTTAAAATCATTGTCTTTCTGTCTTTACTTTGAATATATAATTTAGAAATTATATGATAATTTGACTCAATCGTAGTGCCGGAATGTCATTAATTACGTATGTTACTCTTTTTTTAAATGTTTCTCACAGTATAGAATTTTCTCGATGTTTTCCCCTTCGAGATAAATAAATTCGTGAACATTCTTGGCAATATCCGGGAATTTGCAATGATGGAATTCGCAGGATACCAATTCGCGAGTCGGGACACGCAGAAGTACGTCGGGGACTCGCCACCGCAGAGGGTTGCGTAGAGAATGCGTACGGCAGTCGCGTATCGCAGACGGTGGTGCATGAATCATACATAGCTCAACGGAGACTATAAATAAATTCGCGGCGAGATGCGTGTGCGTGGTGGATCGCTGCTGCGGCCGAGTAACATATCTCGAAATCGACGGCGGAATGAAGCGGAGGCGCGTGCGACGTAAATATTCTCGCCTGCTGGTGATAAATGAGAAAGCGGAAGTGAGAGGGGACGGGTATTAATGTTGTTGGGAAGCAGTCGATCTTGAAATTCGATCGGCTGGAAGAGAAAGAATGTTATTAAATATAGTATTTACGTGTTGTGTACAAATTGCGAATTTGAAATCTGTGATAATTGTCGACAGTATAC
>NW_017306091.1:1683423-1690162 GCF_001594115.1 Trachymyrmex septentrionalis | reverse complement strand
AATGTTATTAAATATAGTATTTGCGTGTTGCGTACAAATTGCGAATTTGAAATCTGTGATAATTGTTGACAGTATATACATCGGAAGGAGCGTTAAAATAATTATGTAGAAAACTCAAGTATGAGAGCCATGTTACAAAAACATTCTGATATTTTAATATCAGTTTAAATGTCCTATAACGTAAATTGGCTGTTATTTTAATGTAATGAATATTAGATAACGAATATTCTTGATAGTGAAGGTAGAATAAAATGAATTAAAATTAAAACTACTTTGTGGAAGAAACTTAAATATTTTTATTAACATACATGAAAAGAATAGGTGTACAGTGAGTACAAAAAATATTCGTACAAAGCAAGGAAATTTTTTTTAAAAACTTTATTTTAAAAAATTAAATATTATTCAGCAAGAAATGTGTCATCGAATTGATGTCGATTCGTCGTTTAATCGATGATCGTTTCTTGCTGGGTAATTAACAATTTATTCAGAAAGAATAAAATAGACTGTATGTTTCTTAAAATTATATATACCAAAAAGATGTGCATTAATTATAGAAAATATATCGTCTGAAAAATAAGCGAAAATTAAAAATTCCATTGTTTAGATGCTCAAAAAGTATTCGTACAGTCGAGAAATTTAGCTTCTAATATCAGAAATACATGCGAAGCTAATTTGTTTACGTTAGAACAAAATATATTTATTGCATAAAATTGCCAATTAATGTTTATTCTCTACAAATGAGACTTTTTTTTCTAAAAAATTTCCTTGTACGAATACTTTTTGCTCTCACTGTATATTTGTGAACTTAAAATTAACTTTATAAAGGCTACAAATTTTACTGGTTGCACGACAGCCAGTTGATATTTACATTTAGAAGATCTCGACATGGGTGGTCATTTCCACGAACGGAATTTACTTGGAATTCTTCGAAGACATAGTTACAGTTATGAAAGTGTATTTAAAACTTTTCAGTTTTGCGCCTTGGCAAAAGTTTGAATAGTCATTATTTTGAAAACATATCACGAGGTCCACACTATCAGTTTGAATTGTGCTAGTTCTTCTTTATATAAATACATATTTCTACAATTAAGTTTTATTATATATATATATACAGCAGTACATTTCTCTTGTAATATACGTCAATAAAAATAATGAAACTCTTCCGTGCTCAGAGTTTAATTTATTCCATTCTCCCTTTATTCAGAAATGGCAGCTATTTAGTCTCAGCGACTCTCCGAGTGTGTTGCCTTGCAAATTCCACGCGATTCTAATCGGCGGAACGATTTTGGCGATAATTTCTACAAGTAAGGTAGGAACGCGGAAGGGGATCGGAAATTAGCGCGCGACAAGCGCATATACGGCAAAAATTCGTCTCGGATGATAAATCGGTGATGCGCGATTCGCGACGAGCCGTACATCGCGCGGAGCTTCTCGCGCGAGTCAGGCGTATATACAAGCCGACCGTATGCATAAAATGTGGTAAATGCCTGTACGTCGCTCTCCGCCGTGCCGAGGTGAACGTTTCGAAGCATGCGGATGCGCGTTAGGGCTTCCTCTTTTTTTTTCCTTTTTTTTTTTCTTTCACCGTCTCTTTTTATTTAATCCACGCGCTCTCTATAGGTACCGAAGGGTTCTTATTGCCGTGGCTCGCGATAAAATGCAACTATCCGCGACTCTCGCCACATCTCCCTCGACTACTCTCGATAAAAATCGCCGTCGCATTTTTTCCTGATGAGACCACACTGGGATGTCCTCCTGGGAGACACTTGGAATTATAGATAGACGTATTTCTACGTACGGATGGCGTTCTGTCTTTTAAAAAAAAGGTTCAATTTAAATACCACACGCGTCTATATGTCTACGTGTTTAATATTTTTTCTCTTAATGGAGACTAAAAATATTCTGTACGGGATATAACATGGGATGTAAATTTCAACGAAATATGTGAGCGTCGCTGCGAACTATTTCGAAGCATTTAGAAGTAAGTTATTTACTCGAGGACTTCTCTTTCGAGAACCGACCGATCGTACGGGCTTCTCGCAAGCAGGATCAGGACGCGTGCCGGGACGTGGTTACAAATATCAGACTGGCTACCCACGTTATTGGAGACGCAGAAAATCGAGGAATGCCGTGTATTATCGCACAGCCCACAGCCTCCGGCTGAGCGCGAGAAACGTACGTGTAAGTCGATATACAGAGTGTCCCAAAGAAGGCGTACGTCGGTAGCGGCCTGATTTATCGAGCCAAATCCGGCTTTGATTTTTGTTGAAAATTTACCTTAACTTGTTGTTGATACGATTTAATTTGGATAACTTAAGTACGCTTTTATTTATAATAAATCGACAGAATGAGATAAATTAAATACTCTACTTTTTATAGAAAAAACTTGTAATTTTTATTAATAAATTACGTTAAAGAAACATGTTCGTTAATTAGGAAACAATTGAAACGGATCGAAGTTCGATCAACTTTCTCACAGTAGTGAACTCGAAGTGAAATCGGATTATTACTGTAATTAAAAAATTTGAGATGTTAAGCGATATGTCTATTATTTTAATATGATTTTTATTTTGAATGTTGTCTACCGTTGAATTGAATTATTAGTAATGATAATGCATAACGAAAATATGTCTTGATGAAATTTCTTTAGTAAATCGCCTGTGAGGAGGCCTGTATATGTGCGTACACAGATACGTAAGTACGTGCACGTTTGTAAGAGCGTAGTTACGAAATTTCCAACCGGGTCTATAATTGCATTTTGAAATTTACGAGGGTGGCGCGTATCTGTCAGAGTGATGACCTTCGGTATTCGCACGAGATATTAAATCGTTTTACTTACAACAATGTGCTTGTACGCGGAGTTTTATCTCGAATACAAAAATCTCGATTAATGTTCTTATAATAAGAAACGAATCTTCGTTTAAAATCCGAAGATATATTTATAATCGATTGAACGGCTCATCTTGTAAAATAATATTTTTTGTAAAACATTGCTTTCTACAGATGGCTTTCTACAGATACCTCTAACTCATATTACTCGCGTGGGATGTAAAATAATACATCTCGGTCTTAGAATTTTACTAAATTCACAGAGTAAAACTTGTTTATCGATAGAATGTTACACAAATAGTATTTTACGATTAAAGAGATGAGCTTATATACTTATTTTATCTAAAAGACACACAGTTGTTATCTTTATTTAATTGTAATTATTAAAAAGAACAAATGAAAATTGAGATACAATTGGAATGTAAAATATATCTCGTGCGAATAATTGCGTTAATAACCACGCATAATGTAGGATTAGGAACAGCATTCGTTTCACTTGAATCTTTTTAATCCTTAACTAGTCATGTAAGCACATAATGACTCTATCTATTACGAATGCAGCGAGCATGATATACCGACTTTAAAGAATAGTACTATAAATTATGTCAATATATCCATTCTTCAGCCATTCTAAATGTAGATCAAATTAGCTACTTACTAATTGAAACAACTATGTAGATACAATTTATCTCTAAACTGAATTAAAAAACGCTATAAATCATTATTTACAATCCTTAAAATGCTTAGATTAGCTTCAAATTATTACGATAAGCATCAAAATTATTGTATGTCAATTTGAGATGTGATATTATTCTAGTTCTATTCATGATTTTAAAACCGAAAGAATTCTACGCACGGTTTGTATGTGCACATAAATTCACTCTAAAATATTTAGTCACTAAGGGGGACGATTCACAGTCGATTTTTACATTTGAGAATGTTTTAAGTACAATCTTAAGATGTAAGTCGTAAGTCAATCAGAGAGCTGCGTCTTAAGTCATTACTTAAGACGGTCTTAAAAAAAGAACAGACTATGACCGTCTTAAGATTCGAAAATACATCTCCGTTTACTTCTCTTAATCGATTCAAAAAGCCATTAAATTCTAATTTAACGATTGCGCTGTGAAGACACGAGCTTAATACAATCGCACCGAGATTAGTCCCTACGGACTAATTATGCTTTACAAGTCGAACGCATCTAATTGAGAGAATCGAACTTGTTTGCTTCATGTTACTCGCAACGCGAAGGACGAGGTTGTTCGAGAATGAAATCGAAGTATAAATGCGAATCGAATCGCCGGCGCGCGACTCGTTGCG
This sequence comes from Trachymyrmex septentrionalis, assembly GCF_001594115.1. Taxonomy (NCBI): domain Eukaryota; kingdom Metazoa; phylum Arthropoda; class Insecta; order Hymenoptera; family Formicidae; genus Trachymyrmex; species Trachymyrmex septentrionalis. The sequence goes on along the minus strand of NW_017306091.1, from coordinate 1,686,016 downwards.
AAATTTCGAAACGCCCGAAAGGCCTTTGCAGGCGTCGCGTCGGGCTTTTTACATAAGAATCGCTCGCAGCAAGCCGAATGGGTTATGTGTCGGGAGAAAAAGAAAAAAAAAAAAAAAAAAAAAAAAAAAATAAGCCACCCTCGTTTTCGCAACCGGCGGAGTAAATCAAAAGCGAAAATAACTTACGGCCGCGGACGGGGAGAGGAGAGGGACGCGACAATACGATAATAAACAAGGGGTAATTTAGCGTGCGTTCGTGGTTACCGAGATTGAAATACGGCGGATAAACGCGTGCGAATAAGCGAATTTCACCGATCGTGGCGGTCCTTTCCGATTGATCATTACATTGCGAAAGAGACGCCCGATGACGTCATGGGACTATGAAGCGATATGCGTCCTCGGATATATATCTATTCTATCGCGCCGGTAAAACCGTTCTATCCCACCGACATTCCAAATAGTATCGAATGCGAGAAAAACATGCTAAAAAATGCAAATCCCTCTGGGATTTAGATATATCTCGCAACACGCAAGATCGAAGGATATTAATAATTTTTTTCTACACGTTTTATATTTTTTAACAAATAAATACGAGGAACAAGAAAGCTTGAAGAGATAAATATCCGATGATGAAACACAAAAGTGACAAAAATTGTTCTTTCCTTACTACTTTATTGTTTGTACTTCCGGACTTTCAGAACCTTTAACGGCGGTATTATAACTATATATGTAAATTCTATCGATGTGAATACTACGATGTTTTAGCGCCTTACTGCTGAAACAGCTATAGCGAAACATTGCAATTGGATCCGCTTTCTACGAGCTGATATATCTTGAATTTATCGCACAAAAGATTAGGGACAAACTCGAGACACATCTAACTACTTCAAAATGCATGGGGAAAATCTCTCGAAACGTCAACAAATATTATTCTTCGTGTCGTAAGTGTTTTGAAAATCACATTACTATTTCAGCATCTTCTATTTTATACAGATAGTAATTTTACTTGAAAAAATTTCAGGTAAAAGCAACAAATTTATTTATTACTCTCGACGTTTTATACATATTCGAGCATTTCGAAGGAGAAAGACTTCTTAAATATTTGAACCATTTAAGAGTTTCATGAGATACAAAATATATATCTTTTGCAATTTTTTAAGACAACTTCCGGTCTCGAGGGACATTGGAAGCAATTCGAAAAATTTTTGTCCGACGAAATCGTTCGAGAACAACTTTCGAAAGGAGGAGCGCTTATTATTACACAAAGCGAGCGTTGCGACAACTTGCGATGTGTCAAAACGCGGTTCACCGTTCGCGACATGATAATAAAACAATGAGCTTAACTTCTCGCCCGCACAAAAGTCGAATGAGCGCGGATGCGTGAAAAAATAATGCCTCCGCGCGTCAGAAATTTTTCTGATAAGCAGCGCGCGATTCGCAGCTCAACCCTCCCCCCCCTCCCCCTCGCCCTGCCGTCGCCCCTTCGCGCCGCTTACCCTCCTTTCTCTCCCCTTCGCGGAACGTGTTCTACGCGCCTGCACGCTCATATACGCATATAACGTGCCTACGCTCCGGACTGTCGCGCAAGAGTTGCTCGACCGGCGCATTCTTTTTCCTCTCCCTTCTCTCCCCGGGCCCTCTCTCTCTCTCTTTCTCTCTCTCTCTCCACATCTCTCATGCGGGCTCCCATTTCCAGCGCGGTCGGACCCCCGGCTTCTCACCCGTAACACGTACACGCGTGTGTCATATTTTCTGTACAATCAGTTTTGGCGCGAGAGACTCGGTACTCTCCGACTTCGAATTCCTAGAACGATTTTAACTTTTCTCGCTCAGCCTTTCTCTCTATCGTAATTTACCTCCTCCCGGCGAGGATTTGATACCTACCCGATCTTGTGAATATTCCGCTAGTGTTAGATGCGCGTGTATCAAGATGCGGGAGCATCCTCTCAAGCCCGTATCTCCGTCGGACGATTTAAATTAAAGATGACTTTTTTCTGAATCCGCAAGAATTAAGTTGTCGTTGTCGCACTTTTTTCCCCCACATTTGACATTTGCACGCGCTTCGTTAATTGTCTTATGTTAATGCACAACTGTTTACCTTCCCGTTTTTTACCATGTTTCGTATAAAGTAATCTTGTAAAAAGTGTAAAAGTGAAAATAATACAAAGTCTATGGCAAAATTATTCTTCATGTTCGTAAGATAGATATTTCTTCAGGTGTCATAAATCTATAATAATAACAAAAATAAATTATACTTTTACTCGTGTATAAAAATTTTATTCATGTGTCGCTATTATCATTGGTGAATAAAATTATACGTCATTGTCCGATTTAAATTTTCCTGCTCATTTATTTTCCGCATGTACAATTTTTACCTAAAATTCGAAACAGGTATACCCATGTATCGACGGAAGGGTAAACAAATTTATTGTTTAATTTGATTTAATAATAAAACACAATCGGAGGTCGTATTCGGTCAAAGCGAATTTTGGCACCTAACGATATTTTTTTACCGAGAAAAACAGAATTTCACAATTTCTGTTTTAAGCGAACGGTAATTATTTGTCGATCTTGAAACAGAGCTGGAGCATGT
>NW_017306091.1:1679245-1683323 GCF_001594115.1 Trachymyrmex septentrionalis | reverse complement strand
AACAGAATTTCACAATTTCTGTTTTAAGCGAACGGTAATTATTTGTCGGTCTTGAAACAGAGCTGGAGCATGTAATGCCACAAATTAATAATAGGATCATTGTTCTGTGCGAGGAACTTACCTTTGAAGCCGGTTCTGAATACTTGCTGCGCGATCTCCGGGTTCCAGAACCCTCCTTTCCTTCCCCGTAACATATAGCAAGTGTCATATCCCACGTAACTGAAGCACACACGCTTTCATGGATGATACATGTATCGCCATAAGCCACGCCACTCGCTACATATAATTGACTCGCGACTTTCCACCTGGGAAGTTCGATATCGAGGAGACCACCCGGCAATAAACTTAGCTTTTGCGATCGAACGGCGCAGCTATCATCGCGTTACGTGGCAAGAAATTATTGGGCCACTCTTTTGCTCGATCGTCTTCAATCGATATTAAACGTGCGGATCAATTCGACGAGGTTTGCTAAAAACGAAAATTGAAGGCAAGTATTCGCATCCTTCTGGATTCGTCGATATTAATGCCTATTATTAATATACAATGATTTTCTGGTCTTTTATTATATATGATAAGTCATTTAATTTTCATCAATACTTTTACACAAAGTATAGATGTACAGAAATTGTAAAACGTAAGGAATGAAAATGTAAACAAATTAAATTTGCGCAATTTAATTTGTATAAATGAAGATATTTTTTATTTGATATATTATACTTGATAAATGTTTCGACTTCCAATTCGAGTCATCAATCAATAGTAAAAAAATGTAGACGGAATCAAGGTATGAGAATTCTTGTAGTTACCAAAAAAATTGTAGCGTTCCACAATGCAAAAATTATTAAGTGAGAATACATGTACTTTAATATTTTTAGAAAGTATTTATATAGTTGTGTGCTTGAAAAAAAGGAAGAATAGAGAAATAATTATTTAGCCAGGTGTTTCTAGACTTTAAGGAAAAGAACATGCGTAAAGACATGAGAGATTCAATCGGAAGTAATTTGGAAAGAGACCCAAATACTAAAATAAAGTGTAGGTATTTCAAAGATCGGATATTTTTCTTCGTTGGCGTTTTATGAACTTTGGCTTGCCAAAAGAGCTCTATCTACACATGCGATAATTGAAGAACTCGTATGTTTTATACTAAAGTCTATAAATGTCTAAAGAATTACACATTTTTGTAACATTTTTTAGTACATCTATATGTGCATTACGTTTGGAAAAATAAATTGCAAATTAAATTGGAAATATCGAAATGCGTGGATCCAGAAAAGGGTAGAAATAGAAATTAATTACGTACGCGTCAAAAATAATTGTCCGCAAGCTCGCGAGTTTCGCGAGCTGTCGATGGTCGCGGAACTGTATAAATAGCTCATACGAAGTATTAATAAAATATTGGTTGAAAAAAAAGAAGAGAATACTCCATTCGTCCCGCGGCGACCCATCTTGCTGGATCATCGTCGACTTTTACGCGAACAGCGAAAGATCCCAATAACTCTCAGCTCTCGTAAAAAGAAGAAGAACGTGACGTGCCTCCTCCTCCTCCTCCTCTTCATCTCCTTCCCACCCTGCTCATCCTCCCCCTCCCTCTTTCTCAATATCTACTCGTCAGGCCATCGTCAATTACGGTTAAACTCGTTACAATCTCATTATATTCGCGCGTATCTCCTTATCTTCGCGGAAGTTCACCCCCTCCCCCCCCCCCGGACGAGGGGGTACCGCCGCACACCGGTGCGAGAGATTTTATACGCATATGTCGCACGCGTACACATAGGTATACGCATGTGAACGCGCGCGCGTACAGGTACAAAAAAGTGCGTGCGTACGCAAGCGCAGGTATACGTGTACATATCGACGAGAATGTTTCTGTTAAAAAATGAGCCCGTGCCGGTGCCACACGGCCGTAACACGGTACGTAAAGTCAGTGGCGTAACCGGTAGCATCGGCGGTCTTCTTTCAATTAATAACGTGATCATAGGTTGTTAGAGGTTCCTTCGCCAGACAATCCCCACCTTCCCCTCCCTTCTTCCCGCCGTGCCACCTTCTCCTCCTTCATCTTCCTTCTGCAGCATCCCTCGTGCTCTCTCTCTCTCTCTCTCTCTCTCTCTCTCTCTCTGTCTATCTGTTTTTCTCTTTATCTCTCTCCCGCATTCTCTCCAATTCCTTTTTATCTTCTCTCTTCGCCTTGTTCCCTCTTTATTCTACTTCCACGCGCGTCACTCCACTTACCTTCTGCCTCGTTTTTTCACCGTTCTCATCGCCATCCTCATCGCCCCTCCCTCCAGCTCCTCTCACGCGCGCTCGCTTCGATCCTCCTCTTCTGCTTATACATATATGCACACAGGGTGGCTCGAGATCGCCGGATATCCTTCTTCGCAGACTCTTCCGTCGGTGTGCCATCGAGATTTTTTGAAGAAATCGTCGAGCTACTTATAATAACTTTTGAGTAATTAGTAATTAAAAACGCGATTCTGACGAACCAAACTAAAAGGTGATACGATAGCGTTTTTTTTTGTTTTTTTTTTTAATTAATACGATACTAATCTAGTTTATTTAATGGGATTAATTGGGACTATTAATTATTATAAAACTAAAAAAGTGAAACGCTAAAAATTTCCGTGACGTTTTTCGTCTGAGGGAAAATTGTTTGCAAGTCAATTGTAGAGGAGCTGCGGTTAAAGAGATATTCGATAGCTGCCACGAAACACACCGTATATGTGGACGCACGTACGCGAGTCTCTTCCACGTAGTCGCACCTACGATCTTCTTATTCGAGCGACGCGTTTCGCGAATAAGAAGATCTTGCCGAGCGCATAATTTAGCGTGAACGAGCGTGGTCGTGCGGGCTGTCATTTTAATTGTCTGTTGATCGGCGGCGAGTATCGATCCGAGTGTTCTTCGATCTCTCGCGCCATTGGCCTGCCGGAAATTGGTCTTCTTTCAATATGTCAGACACGGGGATCCCAAATAATCTTGTAAAAGATTAACCCAACGAAAAAATGTACTATATAAGAGTAATGTGCGTTCTAAAGAATCCAATATTAAAATTAAATTCCCGAATCGTTGATTATAATCGCTCCTTATTATCGTGCGAAACAGGCGTGTTTATATGTCTGATGAGTACAGAAAAAAATTAATTTACGAATGAAAATGTATGAAAATTAAGGGTATTTTAGACTTTAAGATTTCTATAGGTTTTGGGACGAAGTACAGTTGAGGAATGTTGTTGAGTTTAGGGCCGCGGAGCCCTAAATCCGCCGCCACTGCTCGTTACTCCTCGTTTGACCGGTATTGTAATACAATTTGAACGAATCCTCCCGCGGAGGCGAGGCGCGAGATAAAAATAAGTTAGCAGCCGTATTTCAAAACGGATGATCCATCACCGACCACCTGACGGATCTTGCACAAAGAGCAGCATCCACCTAAACCCGACGTCTTGCGCCGCGTCTGTCGGCGAGAAGAAAAGAGAGAGTTAGCGAGCGAGAGAGAGAGAGAGAGAGAGAGAGAGAGAGAGATAGTCGCTAAATTAGGATTTAGCGAAAAGGACACGGCGTGGTACCTTGAAAAAAAGATGCCTCTCATTGTCATGATAATAAGCGAGAGATATTTTACTATCCGCCGGTTTCGCTCGTAAAACGATCTAAGTTTCAAGTTCGGCGAGAGAGGAACGTGAATATTTTTCCGCCTTCGCTAGGTGTGAAATCGATCGTTGTTTACGATTTAGAAGTAAATTAATTTATTGCAAAAGTCTGATCGCCTTACGTTTACACATTAATTAAGATAGAAAATTTTAATCACACAGAGCGCGGTAATGATTTTTTTTATTTCAATCTCTTCCTTATTAAACCTTATTATACTAGATAAGCACTTGAGAGAATTAAGAAATATTTCAATTAATATTTTCCAGATGTCATTTTGCACGTGGAAAATTAATTTAGTTCACTGATATAATATAATAATGTGACTTGTTGTAATTACGTTACAATTACTTAATAGTATTTATTGATAAAGTATTATTGTAATGCTGTTGTTGAGTTAACAATATTATTTTTTTAATTAAACTCATGCTGTTAATAAT
>NW_017306091.1:1677458-1679145 GCF_001594115.1 Trachymyrmex septentrionalis | reverse complement strand
ATATATATATATATATATATATATATATATATATATTGTATTATTACAAAAAATAAAATTAATATTAATCGCAAAATAATTAACAATGTTTTTCATATCGACTCTCTATCTTGCCCAAATTTGTTCGATTTTTTCTGGATGTTTACATATTAATTACATCGACCGTAGAATCAACGTTCCAACGTTGCAACTTGTTCTGGCTCATATCGAAAGCGATATGCCAGATAGCGATATGCTCGAAGGTTAACTACGTGGGGAAGAGCTACCGATCTCCTCGTCGACGTTGTTTTCTCGTGACATATTCTACGTGTAACGGACACTTAAGCCGCGCGTTGCGGTCTGCCGCGACATCTCGCCCGTTCAATGGAGTCCGTCGGTCGGGGCCGCGTGATCGCGAAAGTCCTGATGTGGCACGCTCGCGCGGGGGTGCAAGAGAGGAGAGGGATCGGCAGAGAGAGAGAGAGAGAGAGAGAGAGAGAGAGAGAGAGAAAGTACGAGCGAGATGTCGGAGGGAGAGGAAGAGCGGCGAGAAAAACAAAGCGGGCCCCGTAAGCGCGAAACCACAGCGGAAACTTGGAAGGCTTCCTCGTCGGGGTGTCTGCCCTTCGTTTCCCCGTCCCTCCTGTGTCCCTCATCACGATCCTTGCCGACTCTTCCTTTTTTTTAATTCCATCTCGTCGAGACATAGCAGAGAAGAGGTTGTTGCGATACCGCTTGTGCGCGAAAGTGCGACGTCCCCGAACCGAGCTCTCTTTCTCTCTCTCTCTCTCTCTCTCTCTCGCTCCTGTGGCAACCTTACATTTCTCTACGAGACTGAAGATATTTCAGCTCTATTTACTACTCTCGACGAGCTATATCCCTTTTTAACCCTTTTAAAAGGGATGAGACGTATTCTTTTTCAGATTTCTCACATATAGTACTTACTATCAATCGAAAACTTGTATTAATCCTTAGAGGACAATTCTATTGATTGCTAATGCACTATTGTTAGAATTTCATTTTTATTTATTTCTGTAAGGACATACATTATGATTGAAAGAGAAGAGAAAGTATAAATGATACAAATGACATTTATTCTATGATAGGAAAGACAAGACACATGGTTGGTATTTACCTTTTATACAGCACTAGCATTACAAATGATTTTTATGCATCTACAAAGTTAGCAAAACCGATAAAAATTTTCTACATCAAATTTAAATTAATATTTAAATTTGTAACATAAAATCGTAGAAATCGCAGAAGAGCGTAAATAATTATATGATTTTTAAAACAATTTTTCCGGAAGACGAAATCTCGTGAAAGAGTTTGATTCCACACACTTTTACGCTTATTCTATTAATCTATTTCATATCAATATATGTGGGAAAAACGTAGCAATATCGAGAGAGAGAGAGAGAGAGAGAGAGAGAGAGAGAGAGAGGAACAGTGCAGCTCATTGTGTCGCTTACACATGAGAAACCAACTTCTTACTTTACAATTGCATTACTAATTAGGAATCTATGTACGTCATTTTTTAGTATTATTTTGGTACCTCTCCAATAATTTTTGCATATAATTGAAGCGTACTGGTAGATTTTTATTTATTTATGTACCTCTTTTAATATTCATAATAATTCCGTTACATTGTTTTATTAGAGATTTAGTTTTTAGTAACCAATTTTGTGAGTGTGTGTGTGTGTGTGTG
>NW_017306091.1:1672515-1677358 GCF_001594115.1 Trachymyrmex septentrionalis | reverse complement strand
GTTACATTGTTTTATTAGAGATTTAGTTTTTAGTAACCAATTTTGTGAATGTGTGTGTGTGTGTGTGTGTTTCGTGGTACATCGAATTATACGTTCGAATTATACGTTCTCTAAAAGTATAGGTCGCGTAGGTCGAAATAGCTGTTCCTCTATCAGAGATTATCAACTAGAAATTGTGTTTCCGGTAACGCGAAGGAGAGAATGCGACGAGGAGAACGAAGTTGAAGGACATCGTGCCCGGATTCCTCTCATCTCATCGTCGCCTGTCAAGCCCTTCGACGGACGGAAATTAATATGCTTGGCCCTCCTGTGACACAATGTTGCAAACGATGCGATCGGCGCATACCTGCCTACCCCGGCGTTCATCGATCGGCGCACAGGAGATATGACGACATTGTGACTTTACCCGTGTCCTGACGAAGTCGCAAATTCACGTTATCGATCGTCGACGATGTCAGCGAGCCGGCCGGTTGGTCAGGCCGGCTGGCCTCAAAGATATTTTCGTACTTTTATTTGGATGCATACGCCAGTATTGTACGCGCGATGATCCTTCGAGGGCCGGTGCACGTCATACGAATTCGGGCTTGATACACAAACGATCCTTCCACGCAAATCTACAACACACGAGAAGATTCGAAACGTAAACCGAGCTGTCTTTTACCAAATTCTTCATAATCTTGCTTTAAGAAATTTCAGATGAGATTTGCAGTTGCAGTGATTTTATTCTTGACACACACACACACACACACACACACAAAATCGATCTAATGTTCATTCCTATCCGATGTAGATTAACTTTGCTCTCGATTTAATTTAACGTTTAGAATGAAAAAAAGATACGAGGTAAGTTAAACCAAGATTAAAGTTGATCTACGGTATCTACAGTGAATATAGATAGGTGGGAACCCAGAAAATAATTTAGACAAAAAGTCCAAATTCAGAATATAAGATGTTTTATGAGGTGTCTAAAAGACGTCTTAGAGCCATATTCATAATCTGATCTTATTTTAAGGCTGCCTTAAAATGCTAATGTGACTTTCTGATTAGTTCATGACATCTTAAGACTGTACTTAAGACAGTCTTAAAAATGTAAGAATCGACTATGAATACCTGCCTCAAAAACACTTTTGCGAGAACTGTCTGTAAAAGATGTTTAAAAGATGATCTTATAAGACATGTTATATCCCGATTTTAGACTTCACGGTGAGAATGAACGTAAATCGAATTTCTTCACGAGCTTAATATCAAATTTCAAGGAGAAGTTTCAGACTTTTATTTTACTCCCCGACCTTTCTACTTTTTCTCTCCCGAAGATTAAATCGCCGAACGCTTCAGCCGAGACAGGTCTCGATATCCTCGTCACGAAGAGACTCTTTCAAGACTCGCTCCAAGTCTTCGCGAACGGGAACGTCGGTCAGGCATCCCGGGACACTTCGTACAAGCGATACGACAGAGAGCTATTAACGATTGATGGGAACAGTTTGCCGTGGCTCCTACGGCATGTGCATCGGATATTATTATTATACGGAGCGCGATGTCGATCTCTGACTGGTGGAAACCGCGATGTGTCTCGGCAGCGCCTGCCGTTCAAGTGATAATGTCGTGGTGGATGAGGAAACAAAAGCTGCTCCAAGCACCGTGGATATGTATTTTATTGTCCCCGCGTAGCCGTTACACGAAATTACAGTGCACCCTTCGAACGGTTTACGGAATCCATGGCGGCGCGAGTCGTTATTAAGCCGTGGAATGCCGGCGCTTCGACTTCCTTTCTCTCTCACTCCCTCACGGGAGAGAAAATATATTTCGCTCCGACGAAACTATTACCGGCCGCCCGGCTTAGCCTCGGAATGAACGATGAAAGCGGTGTAATTAAGTTTTCCCGCAGGAACTTACGCGTTCGTTTGCACCACGACAAGAAGTTATCATCTTTCATCATTCTTGTTTCACACTTTTTATCGGCGCACTGTAAAAATCGGTAAGAAATGGGGAAGCACCGCGCAGTAAAGAGCGCTAAATGAGCTAAATTAGATAAATTAGATTTGCAGCAGAATTGGAGAATTGTACATTAATGTATAAATATTGTACTGATTCTGAATTATTGAAACTCGTAGAGTGTCTTTAATTAATCAGCATTTCATTAACTAGCGTTCAACAAATTAATTCTATTAATAAATATTAATAAGGCTCTGTAAGTATAAAATAATATATGTAAAAGAAGGGTAAAGAGCCAGTGATACAGTAACAAACTTAAATTAAATTAAAATTCCATCATAAATTATAAAGCGACAAAACAAACGTTTCGACTCCGCTCGAGTCATTTTCAATGTTGCGGTAATATTAAAACATCGCTATAAAAATATCTATGGTATTCTTCATATCGTGTAGTGCCTTGCGAGTCAGTTATATCAGAATTCAAAGTAGTCAGAAAAACATTCTAGAAACGTGACCGTGAACAAAACATTAATGCATGACACATGCGAATTAATAATACATATATAATATAATCATGTATCACCTTATCGGTATAAAAGCGTTGAGAGTCCATTAATAAAAAAGAGAAAAAACGCAGATAGATGCTAATCCGTATCGCACAATGGTTTTTTTTTTTTTAAATTAATTCTCTGTCTTTTTAGTTTGTTATATTTTAAAGAGATTTATTTTGTTGCTGCGTCGAGATTTGTATGTATATCTAACGATGTATGTTTAGATACATCTAATGTTGTAAAAAGTAACGTTGAAATTAGCATGAATAATTATTTAAATCGTATCTTGGCGAAAAATTTACCAACAGATGCAAGAAATACGAAAAAATTGCCTGTACAATAATAAATTAAAAATATATATTTGTAGAATATATTTTTCTGTACGAAACTTTGTTTCTGCGAAAATCACTTTTAGAAAAAAAAAAAAAATGTATATATAGATATTATTCTTCATTTATTGTCGTACGTACCGAGTCATAAAATGTCCTTAAGGTCCTTGACCTGGCGCATGGCTCCCACGATGAAGTCGGTTATTAATTGGGCGACGTCGACCCCTCATAGCGAAGCGATAGCATTCCATTCGATAAACACGACCGGTACAAGTTTGGCCTGAAAATTCCAGTTTCAAATTGCTGGCCATTTTTAATTTTAATTCCTAGAGCAGCTATGTCGGATTGAGCGGATGTTCATGAATATTATTACAAGAAAATCGCATATACCCAGGCAGCAAAAAGTACAAAATCGGGACGTAAGACATTATATTAAATATGTCTTTTAAACATTCTTTACAAATGTGTCTTTGAGTCGTTTTCTTAGGCGGCTTTGAGATGTCTCGTGTCTCGTCATTTCAAACATGCGTGTTGTCTGGGTTAAATTGTGAAACGACCTACAAATCACGATCATCGATTGTCAATTATCTACTACGATATTCCTCCGGATTATATATCATTTGCAAATTATTTAATTCCTTTTACTTTTAAGGTAAGAAAATTGGAAATTTCGCCATAAGCCATTTCTGCCGTAATTGCGAATTGCACGTCCGAAAGTGAGAGGAGAGAGAGACGTGAAGAGTCCCTTCTATCTCTTACATTCGCACATAATTTCAGCAATGACGCGAGCAGAGAAGTGAATTATGCGCTGAGAATTACGAATTCAGAATTAACTCGAATACTTGTTACTCGAGATCGGAACCAGTTCGCGGTTCCGGAGCTAATAAACAAACGGCGTCGAGAAATTCATTAAAACGCTCTCGGGAAATGGCTTAATTAATTAATTAAAAAAAGTACAATCCCTCGATTGTGTGAGAGAGACCCTACACGGAGATGTATGGAACGTGAGCGCGCGCGCGCGCGCGCGTAATAACCGGGTAATAATTACATTGCAATAACGGCTACGTAGCTGCAACTGCACGCTCTCGTCGCTCACGAATGCGGCCAGTAACCGCGAGGCGTAAAGCAGCCATTAGTAGATACACATCGCGGAATTTGAAATTCCACGCGAGCGGGGCGGCCATGCGGGAAGCGGAAAATCGCGCGATAATCGCGCCCGGTTATGGTACGCGTCTTCGATTTACGAATCTCTAACTCTCGATAATTACCGCTCGTTATACGCAAGTATGCAAGCACGAATGATTGTAGCATTGCTTTGCGTGCGATTGAAGAAAAAAAAAGAAAAAAAAATGGAGTTGCCATATCGATTTTATTTGAGAGTAAACATTTAAAGCATCTGTTACCATCGACTATTTAAAAATTGCTTGCCATAATATCGGGAGCAGCTTTTATAATACAATATATACATATATCTCTCTAGTCAGATAAACGAACCAGTAATAAAAACGAGTGAGAAGAAATGTGGTACAGTTAAGGCGATGCCTTTCCTCAAGGAGAAATCACCGCGACTTTATTTCAGCGAAAATTTATTTGAAGCTAACCTTCCAAATCGGAATTTCGTGCCGTAAGCGAGGAGCTCTCGAGAGGAGCGTCGATTCGGCGCCTTTGCAGATAACATCTTCCGCTTTGTACTCTTACATATATTTTTCACCTTCGATTCTCTAGGATTTCCCCCTATATGTCGTGCGGAAGAAGCGCAGGAAGAAAAGCGACTATTAGTAGATACATATCTTATTATCTCCGATCGTTATACAGAATTACGATGTACCCTTTAAGTTCTTGTGGTGAGACACGTAGTCGTCTGGATCGCCGTCGTCATCGTCGTGGGCCATGCGAGCCCCCACGAGGACACGTTATTAATCGGTCGATGTCAGTGGTTCGACCCCTCATAGAGAATCCATAAGACCTCGTTCGGTAAAAGGGACGGGGACCGCTCTCCCCGAGCCGTGGAGTATCGCGGAGTATCGTGGA
>NW_017306091.1:1652379-1672415 GCF_001594115.1 Trachymyrmex septentrionalis | reverse complement strand
AGAGGGGCGGTGCGGGGGGGCCTCGGGGCCAAGCTGGCGTAGCCGGGAGTGACGCGGGGCGGGGCGGAGGAAGAACGGGGTTCCAGAAGAATGGGACTCACTTCGTGCATGACCCAAAGAAACCCCCGCTGAGCGACTCGATCCGATCCGCTGATCCCCGACCGCGCTGACGCAGATACCATCTTTCCTTGCACTCCGAATGCTCCTCTCCGGGCGTTTCTTACCGCCCATATACCGCACTCTCGCGCCGCATTCGAAGGAGCAGAGCGAGAAGCGAGAGAAAAAGGAGCGGAAGAGAAAGAGAGAACGAGCGTGCAGGGAAGAGAATGGAGAAAGGGGGTGGGATTGTAGCCGAGAGATAGCTATATGACCGCACTGATTTGTCTGCTTATTGTTGCTCGTTGTTTCCGCTCGCTCGCGACGATGACACCAAGTGTCGCGGCCGCTCTCATGGTGACAACAACGAAAGAAGGAGAGAGAAAGAGAGAACGAGAGAGAGAGAGAGGGAGGGGGAGGGGAGGGGATCACATAATGCGCGAATTGACTGAGACTGAAGCCGGAGGAAGTTTCTTTCTCGTTGCCGTTCTCGGTATACCGCACGCGGTGATTTCAACGCCGACGCAGGAAATGTCGCCTCCGATATACTAATACGATAGTGGAATGTTATCCTAAATTGAGTTACGTAAACTCAAGTATAATTACTTTTTACTTTCGAATTTTTGTGTATTAAGATAAAAAAATTGTCTCTTTTATTTATTATATACGATTTCTTTTGCGAGTTTTGTCCATTTATACTGCGGACAATAAACAAAATCTGTCATCGAGGCATTTAAGATTAATGATACCGAAATGAAAGAGAGAAAGACAAGATGAGAAAAATGAGCAATGTTGACGTAATTAGATTCAAGGTTGCGTTACATCCCGACGTTCTGCATTAATTAACTTTAAATTAGCGAATGCTAGAATTATTATGCTACAATTATTATGTCTTTCTTGAAGTTGTGCGTATTAAGGGCTGAGAGAGAAAATGAGTTAATTGGGATTACTGTCATGTGGCGTTGATGCAATCGGCCGGATTTGCAAAAGTTACGCCAACAAAAAGATTAATCTGACTCTGACAAATTAGAGTAGTAAATTTAAATGAATTATTGCCATTTAAAATTCTACATGTTTACCAAATAATTTATATACAATAAAATAAACGTCTGTTCGCTTAATAAATAATGAGATACGAATAAAAAAGATAATATTACAAATTTATTTATTACTTATAATAAATATCTTATAATAAATAAATATTATTTGTTTATTTAAATTATTATAAATACATTTTTTTTTTAATATAAATCATATGATTTTATAACATAACTAATATGATTCGAATAAAAAATGCAAGATAAGATCAGTAATTTTATTTCACCGAACGATACGGAACTTTCGCTTGGGGTGATTGATATCTTCTAGCTGAACGATCGATTTTCTTCCTTAATGACTTTTTAAAAACCAGTTATAGAATTAAGAATCGAAGAATATAATCGATCGAAGAAAATCACAAAGTCCGTAAAAAGTCGCGTTACTCACGGGACACAGGCATTTTCGCCTGAGATAAGCGTCGGTTCGCTTAACACGAGCATCATGCATGGGTGGTAGACCGTTCACGCAACAATCAGTGCCGTTATCGCACCATTACGAGATAAGGCCAATCTTACGGATCGTGTGAACTATGTCGGGAAGTTAAGATACGTCGCGGTCATTTAACACGGGACTGTCGATAGCGACTATTAATGACGATATAGCAGGGTCCACCTATAATTACCGACGACGACGTGGTGGACCCGCTCCGGCAGACTTTGCATAAATTTACCTCGTCGAACAGCATACTTCGCTCTGCGTGTACAAGTGAATACATTAGGCGAACGAGGGCCCGGACCCACCTTGTTATCGATATCTCTTATCGCGTCGATTTTTGGCAGTAACGTGGGCCCATAATAATCATCGATTTAACATCGGATTTGTTTGCGGAAGATACGTATTTATCTGAGAGAGAGAAAAAAAGATGAATCCGGAA
Organism: Trachymyrmex septentrionalis; assembly: GCF_001594115.1. Classification (NCBI taxonomy): domain Eukaryota; kingdom Metazoa; phylum Arthropoda; class Insecta; order Hymenoptera; family Formicidae; genus Trachymyrmex; species Trachymyrmex septentrionalis. Next base: position 1,670,347 of record NW_017306091.1, on the reverse strand, counting down.
GCGCGATATCCGGTGACATTTAACAAGATAAAATGGTTCTGAAATGAAATTCTGCATTCGTTACTAATTGTATAAGTATATTCAGTAGAAAGGGGCACTATTGGAAACGTCGCCGTGAGGTTCCTGAGTTTTTTTGGTTTCTTTATTTCGTTAACGATAAACAATACATAATTCATCTTTCACATTATAAAGTCTGTTCCTCGTACATTCAATTGAAAGTCGTATAGGATGGCGTAACTCTAATAACACGCGAATGATATCGATCGGCGACTAGGATCGCCTACGAACGCGACACGCGTCGAGCGTGCATAAATTGCACAAGTAAATACATTCATCCGAGCGGAGATCGGTGCATCTGAGTTACACAGCGATTTATGGCGAGAGGACTATTTATTTTCGCTTAATCCGCCACCCGGCTCTTTGGGCTCTCTCGACTTTTGTTTCGTCATCCCGAAACGTTGTTCCATCGGCGACGACGATGTAGGCGTGCCTAGATATATCCGAAGAAGAGCAATAATCGATGGTAACCACTTCATCAATGACAGGGGAGGGTTCGACTAATTACTGGGAAGACAGATGCGCGCCTTCGCGGATCGACCGTTATATAAAAGCTGCCTACCTGAGAAATGTCCGCGTATTTATTCGTCGGTCCGGATTATGTGTACACAAGGATTACCACGGCCGAGGTTACCTACGTCGAAGTGGCCGTAAAGGAAAAACAATTTGCACCTCTCTTCCGTGGAAGAGATGACTCACGCGAGAAAGTATTTTAATCGAGTCTATCGATTCCGCGATGGTATATACGCTGATGGGTATATCGAGACGCATTCATCAATTGCGTAAATATCAGGATTAGGAACCCTCTGTAGGGCGTTTAAACTGTCCGCATCGTTGATATCCCAATTTACGAATTTACACGGTGAGCAGTGGCGGATTCGTTGCTGGCGTAGCTGTATTGTGAAGCCTTCGTGGCTCTTTCGAGTATAATACTTTTATTGTAAAGCATATAAATACATAAGTATTATATATGTATATATATAATATATATTTACAATTGTATTTAAAAAACAATATAGAGAGTATACAGGGAATATATATAACATGTCTCACGATTGATCTTCTTCAGATATTCATCAGGAGATGTTACAATTGGACGAGAGCGGTCGAAGATATAAACAAAATTATACACATAATGATGATGACCAGTGAGATGTTTTGCAGAGAAACGGAAATTACTTGCAAACGCGTGAATGTTTGATATTTCCCGATGTTCTGGTAACAAGTCAAGTTGAAAATAAAATAAGAAAATAAGAAAAAATTCGGAAAAACGTAGAATCGTCACTCTGATAAAAATAACTCACCTAATTGGCCATAAAGATAAATTTCGCACATGCCGAGAAGATGCGTCAAATTTCTAAATTACTAAGCGTCAGGGTGGTAATCTATATTAAAATAATAACGATATCGGTGGTCAAAATGTAAAATTAAAGATGTATATAGATAATAAATATTGTATTTTTTATCAATTATAGAATTTTATATCATACATACTTTTCGTTTATCTTTCATGTTTTAAAATATTTCATTACATATTTGACTCTTATGTGCCCTGTATACTCTCTATATTGTTTTTTAAATTAAGAGTCCTTCATTTTCGTAAAAACTTTTGTATTTAAAAATATAAATATATAATTATATTATGTAACTATATATATATAAATAGAATTATACTACGTGTGTATAACTTATATTTATATATAATTATAGTTCCATACATATTTTTCTACTCAAAAATTATAAGTGACTGTCTCTTCGCTATATTTAAATCTCTGTACATGCGAATGGTACATAGGAAGGATAAACATGATTCGTACGTAGGATAGTTTAGCGCGGTTAAATACACACGGCAATTGATTTATCACTTCAGTACTGTTATTCCTGTATTATGCTTTTCCAATAGTTTACCGTTCCTCTCACCGTTTTCGATATACTGGCTACTGGTAGTCGCATAAACCTTGGAGCTGCTGACGTGACTGAGAATTTAATGAAATGAGACATGCACGAGCGGGATCGAAAAACTAACTTTCTCACGAGTCTTCGCATGCATACCGTGACTTCGGCTCCGCAACGGCCTTCGTATGTTCCCTTCGGCTTTACACATAATTACGTCTCTGGCGTTAGCCAAATCGTCGCAAATTTCTTGTATCGAATATATGGCTCTCGACGTATTTCAAAATTAAGTTCATACATTTTTCTCTTCTGCTCGATCTGTATATGTAATTGTTTCCTACATAAATCTTGCCTTGAAAATGTATCAGAGTCTCAGCTCTGAATTTCTTTTTCATCACACATTACTACGTGGCTCTCAATCCAAGAATAATAAGCAAATGATGTTTAATTGTTTAAAAAAAAATAATATGATACATAAACAATAAATTATGATATATTTTTTTGCTACAACGAAACATATAACAATTATATAAATGCAATAACTTACAATTATATACAATAATTTTGGACTGATATGCATTATTCTAAGCTTCTTTTTTTTATTTTCTGTGACTTATAACGCAACTAAAAACTATAAATCTATGATGTCTATCCGTTTCAATATGTCCGCGATAGGGATTATCACAAGGAGAAATTAATCACTTTTTTATTTCTTGCTGTAATAATATTGCGCTAAAAATTTTAATTAAGAACTGGGACTTTTTAACGATGATCGAGATAATCGATCTTGCGGGTGCGACCCAGATTGTTTTGATTGAAACCGACTTGAGACTTTCCCATGGTAACGTTTCCCGAACATTCCTCTCCATCTGACAATACCGTACCGGTACCGTCGAGTCATTGACGACTCAATCCGATTGGATCCGATCCGACCGGAATGACCGATGACCCCCAGCGAGCCACTTCTAATCGTCATACCTTTTTCTTGCGGCAGGTACGCGTGACGGTGCTGGACAAGAACGACGTGGCACCAACGTGGGGCCCAGGCCCGTGGAAATTTAATATTTCCGAAGAGGCGCCGCCCAATACCGTCATCACGGTTCTCGAGGCCCACGATCCGGATACCATCGGTACTCTGACTTACACCCTGGTGCCGAATCATCATCGTCCCGGCGATCGCGGCGAGTCCGCGGACGACGATGAGACGCAGGGCCAATTTAAACTGCATCCGACCACCGGCCAGCTCAGCCTCGCCGAGTCTCTCGACAGGGAGACGAAGGAGAGATACGTGCTCAAGGTGCGCGCCGACGATGGTCTGCAACACCGGGACATTGTGCTTCATATACAGGTGAGAGTGCGAGACTCGGGCGACGTGGCGTGTTAAGAGATACATTTCCTGCAGGGAGAAAATAAATTACGTAAAAAATACATATCCCTCTTTGCAACATTATGTTGTAAAACTATGGGGCACAACTACGTCATAATATTACTGTGTGAAAGACGCGGACACAATTAATTATATTTTAATTATATTAAAGAAATTGTTATTTTCTTCTATTGTACAACAAAAATATTAGCAAATTTAATTTGTTATTGAATAGTAGAATAGTAAACACATTCGTTATTGGTCTCGTCGCTACTTTAATGGAATTCTAACGGAATAATTTGCAGAGCTGATAAATTTTCAGCGATTGAAGATAACAAATATTCTTAACGACAATCTTTGTCTACATTATAGTTGATAAAATTTACTAGACGTCTTAATTTTAATATGACTGCGTCAGATTTTTCTCCATTCATATACAAGTGATAGTATTAATAATATCCTATATTTTACGATCCTTACGTTGATTACTTTCTCACATACAGGCTGTTTTTATAATCATAGCCTATTTTTGGTAGAATTTCATTCTCACTGTGTCGATCGCATCGTTTTTTTTTTTCTCTATAAAGCAAAATAATTGAACCAACGTAAGACTTATAGGAGTATGAAACGGTCATTCTTTCTAAAAGCATCTTAAACTATCGAAAATGGCATTTGTGGCCATTGGTAGGAGAGAAGAGTCGAACTGTAATTCACCAGTACGAAGAACAGACGATTGTTCCCAAGTATTGGAATGCTCAGTGCGAGCGAAGGGTCAAGTCGATAATGCATTAGACACGTCCCCGTGCCGAAAGGTCGTCGACGACTTCCTACTATAACTGTAACCTATTGCTTCATATCAACGATTCTCTTCGTAGTTAAATAATAACCCGGTACTCGTGATGGAATTCGGTCGTCGTACCAACAAACGAACTCGGCGACGTTGGCTAATTTCTCCTCGCTCGAAAGATCGTTGCGCGAATAACGAATCGTCCTGCAGGATGAAGGATCGAGAGAGAGAGAGAGAGAGAGAGAGAGAGAGAGGGGCTAAGTAACTACAGCGATGAATTAATTTATGAGTGTACTTATACGGGATATAGTTATTACTGCGAGACCAATTACTGATCAATTTAAAGGCAATCAATCTCTAACGGAATCGAGCCAGACAACACGATACCGTGTAGTGTAAAATTTACCCAGTCTAGGAGAAGAAATTTCTATCTAATAATGTAGATATATATTTTCTTTTGTTTTACAATTAGATGCTTAAGTTAAACAGATATTCTCATTGAAAATTCATGAATTTAATTTAAGAATAACATTGTTGTGTTGTTTACGGAAAAGAATTTCTTTTTCAGAATAGGACACAAAGATAAATTGGTTTTTCTTTTTTCTTTTTGTAACGTCAGAAAAATATTAGGCGATGCCGATAAACTGCAGACGACAAGATTTGATGTATCTTAAATATTAGCAGTGCGAGCTTCACGCTACACGTTAGGTTGTTTCGCAGGGCGTGGGTAAAGGGTCGCGGACGGATCTGATATTTTTCAATTAATGGCCGGTAATCAGGCGAAAACGCCGGCGGGGCGAGAAAAGTCGGGGTGTACGGTTATAATGCCGTACGCATAAGTCAGCGCTGTCTATCGTAACGAGCGATCTCGAGCAGAACAATGTTGCGCTATTGCGTACCCGCGCAGGCATCACTTGGAAGATAAATCTACGATTGCCTGGCGACCCGCCACGCGGATTGCTCACACACTCGTTCCGCACACGTGCATGCAACAATGGCACACCCGTTCCTCGTAGCGAGAGAGATCGAATTCGTTTCTGCGTGATTGTGAAATGCCGTAAGAAAAATTGACCCTCGTATGAATCGATTGCGTTAGAATATCAGCGCGAGATAAATATAGACAGATAGATAGAAAGAGAAGTGTATGACAAATAGTGTAACTACTTTTAGCAAAAAATCCTGAGATTTCAATCAAAATTTCTGATCAACCTGAGATCAACGTAAATTTAGTCTCTAAATTTTCACGCTTACTATCATATATTTGATACATATGTTACACACGTGGAAATATATTGAGTCAATATGTGATATATCGATATAAAAAATTCGTATATCTTTATTAATATAATATCATAAAAATGTAGAGAAAAAATTAATTTTTTATCAATTTAACTCTCTCTCTCTCTCTCTCTCTCTCTCTCTCTCTCTCTCTCTCTCTCTCTCTCTAAAATCTTTAGGAGTGCAATTTAATTCTAAAGAGTGAAGTCTCACTTTTAAAAATTGACAATTGAGACCCTCTTTTTTTTTAACACTGTGACTCAGTTATCACATTCTTTTGTATTCACTCTTTAGAATTACACTCCAAAGATTTTAGAAAGCACATTCTAGAATAAAAAATATGTATTTTGGAATTAGATTTTATTAAAAAAAACGTTATCCGTTTCCTGCTAGCATTAGCAATACTTAAATTAAATCAGTTGAAAAGTACCTACACATTTATTCAGCACTTCCTCTGATCCCTAGGCGCGTGCTATTGCGGGGCGTGTTTGGTGACGCGCGGTGTGTATCGCGCATCCCGCCTTATAATTCATTACTGGGTTCGGTCGAAACGATTCGTGGTGATAAAAAATGACAGTTGGCTCGGGATCCGGTCGTCTAACGAAGCCTAAAAAGGACCATCGACACCGAGCACCGGCACCGAGCCGGCCGCGCCGGGACCTGATCGGAAACAATCGCAAAAATTATCCTTATGATGGGTAATGGCTGAAATTCTTTTAAAGACTTCGCTTTACCCTCCGTGTGCTCGCACCGACTATTCTGAAAGTAGAAGGGAGAAGGAAAGAAAGAAAGGGAGAAAGAGAAGACGAATGTCAGATCCGGTCATAGCTCGACAGTTTCGGGGCTCCATGAAAGTGGACCGCTTTCTATTGGTTAACCGTTGCGGAATTTGCCCCCCCCCCCCTTCTGGCCTCTTATATCTGGTTCTCTTATCCTATCTAGTTCCCTCTCTTCCTTCCTATTCTGTGTTCTCCTCTCGCTAACCTTAACCATTTCTTCCTCGATCGACCTTCCTGAATCTCTTAGACAACCTCTTCTTTTTATTTTCTACCTCACTCTCTTCTATTCCCCCTCCTGTTTTCTTCTTCTTGTTAAATCGTCCTCGCTTGAAATCGCAGAAGAATTAAGATATGGTGGAATAAAAAATGATGTTGGAATAACACAATATGCATATATTAAATTAGAATATTTCCTTATTCTGGAAGTACAATTGTTTGAGAAATAATTTAAGAGTAATGTTTGAAGAGAGTTAGTATCCGAAATGTTCTCTATGTTTTTTACCCGTCACGTCATATTTATGAACTGAACGCCAAAGTGATCAATATTGTGATCAATAGTGATATAATATATAATTATATGATATAATATAATTATATAATATTATATAGTATATAATTATGTGTCACATTTATTTATAAATAAAATACAATTGACTGATTTAGAAAAAGATGGAAATTTCTTTTGCGTATATAATACAATATTCTATGTATTATATTTTTTTGTAAGTCAATCTTGCGCACTAATTTCCGCATCCAACTCTACGTGCTTTTTTTATTTTCGATTTTAAAAAGTTCTAATTTGTTCTTAATTATAAACTAATTAAATAGAAATAACCAAGTTTAATATTCATTAAAAGTACATTTACTTATCGTATCATTGTTTATTGAATCGTTTATTCAATAGACCAAAGATACTTCGCCAAGTTGATCGATATATTCGAGATTTAATGTGCAAAGTTTATTATTTTCTCTTTATACATTCGAATATTATCGTAATCAGAGTAAGACCAGTATCCATAATCCATTCTTATTTTAAGACCGTCTTAAGTAACATTTTAAGGTGCTAATACAGCTCTTTGATCGGTTCATGGCGTGTTAAGACTATACTTAAGATAGTCCTAAATATAAGACTCGATTATGAATACCGGTCTAAGATTGTTAGTATGACATTTACCATGTCCGAAAGAAACGAGACTGATTGCATTTTCTGTGCAATTTTCATGCGTTATAAATAGTAATCCACTTTTTCATTATAAGTAAATATAAGTATATATAATTACACCCACATATATACATACACGTATTTAAGCAACATTAGCAAGAGCGTGTATTGTCGCTGACGAGCTATACACATACACGCTTCGGTCGCGGAATCTGGACCCCGTCTGGTACCCTCTGTCATCCCTCGGTCCTTCACCGGGACTCAAAGCGTCTCTTGCCCAACCTCTCTTCCAACCCGTCCCTTTTTCTTCGTCTTCTCGCTCCTTCTCGCTGGCTCCTCGTCATCCACTATCGTCTCGGGACACCATCACTTTTTGCAAATGTCTCCAAGCCCTCTTTAATCAAACCGTGCTCACTTCGTTCTACCGCCACCGCGTGTCCCCGCGGAAAACTTGGAAATGTTTTGAGCACGCTATACGTCTAGGAAGACATATTAATTCAGTATTATCTTAGAATCACATTAATTTTCTACACGCAAGATGTTAATAACGATTTAAATGGTTCATCTATTTGCACACTAAAAAGAAAGTTTAATTTAAACTACTATAGCAAATATCTCTTACTTTATTTATGAAATATGCATTTATTGTGGATATTAATTAAAATAAATAATTATAAAAAAAGAAATCTGATTTGAGAGAATCAAATCGTTGCCGTTCGAAGCTTTTTGATAGAATTCTCGATAATATCTTATTTTTATTAATTTTCAGGTTCTCTCTCTCTCTCTCTCTCTCTCTCTCTCTCTCTCTCGTAATCCAAAATTATATATATAAATACAATCCATATGTTTAATCATAACACATAGATGGATTCGCTTGTTTCCAAGTTTAAACTTGAAATGCAAACTTTTAGTAATATATACTTTTTATTGAATCTCTGTTTTATTAAAACGGAATTATTATTACTTTTAAAATCATATTTTACTAACATTGTCGTCGAATTATAGATATTCCTCAAATCTTTTAGCATGATAGCAAAAGATAACATGCGAAAATCTCATCATTTAATTAAAATTCGATTTACTGAGATATAAATTAAATCATATTAGATTTAACGTTGTTAGTAACCGCGAACACAGCCGCCATGCAGAAGTAATGTAATTTACATATCTGACTGATAATTTGCATGTGTACACGAGATTAATGTACTATTTGTTATTTAAGTTATTACATGTTTTCGGCAAGCGAGAGTAGAAGGGAAAAAGAGAGAGGCGGAGGGAGAAGTTGCTACTTCTTTTAGTTTGATAAATGCGTGAAAAATGTAAATTTACGGAAAAAATGTAAATTCTACCGTTCGTTTTGGTTACGTGCGGTTTTTCCAAGCGATAAAAAAGTAATTGATAGCGTCGAAAAATCATTTGTAAAATTACCTCTCTCGATTTTCTGTCAAATATATTGCATCGAGTATTCTATAATAATATTTTTTTATACTTACATATTTTAAAGATCTTAATTATTATTCCCCTTAATTATTATTCAACAAATAGTAGTTTCGGAGAAAATTTATGTAGCGTTACACATTAAAAGACATAGTCGATTGTCGAACTGACGATTATATAATTATTACAGAGAAATTTATATGTGTGCATTTTTTCAATAAAAAAAATATATATAGTGAAAAGTGGTGAAAAAAACGTTAAAAAGAGCGTAACGCGTGATGAAAATGGTGTTTATCAGCGTTATTTATTCTCGCCCTCAATCGAAAGAGGGCCATCTTTTTCCATCGCGCATTTCACCGCTGCTACGACGATCGATCACAATGAGCGCATTGTTACATGGATAAATAGCCTGCGGGTTCCTGAGAATGTTTTCTCGCGCCGGGACTACTGTACAAGGGAGCGAGGTAGCACAATAATTCGAAGGCGAATGAAGTGAGCGCAGCGCGGCGTGAATATTTCCGGTGGCGACGGTGTTTATCCAAGAATGACGTCGAGTGCGCGCCATTCGAGCCGATTTTATTCTCCGAGTGTTTATTTTAAGATCGCGCGTACCCAGCTTCCGGGTCTATTAAGAGCCGCGCGGAACACGAGAGGTGCGCGCGCTGTAAAACCTTTCCTGCCGCTTTTATTAAACGCGAGGGATGAAAGGTGCCCGGGGAACGTGCGTAATGAAAGCAACTCACTGTGTCCTTTGAAACGGCTTGGAAGAAAAAAAGCTCTCGCGGAGAAATTCTTGGAAGGGAAGTGGGCACCTAACCCTTAGAATGGTGTTTAAATACTAGATAAAGGGTTTTCGTCGAACGTACGTGAAAAGGGGATGACATGTGATATTGTAAAATTTAAAAAATTATTTAAATCTTGTATACAAAAATTTGAAAAGAATAATACTAATATTATGATCAATATTTTTAAAAAATTATCTTTTATATTTTACAAAATTTAAAGACAATTATAGATGAAAGTATTGATATCTTTAGTTTCGTCAGCGCTTATATATAGACAAGTACATTTTTTTCTACAAATATGTCTCTTATGTATAATACATAAATTTATTTACACGACAGTGTAAAGATGCTAATGAAAAGAACGATTTTGTTGAATAATCAAAATAATTATATAACTCAAACATGATGAGCAAAAAACTTTGAAATTCTAGCAAGTTTATACGTTTTACATAATAATTTTGATGGTCTAACTAAACAAAAATTATTTTTAGATCTATACACTGAAGAAAATTTCTGGTTAAAAATAGAAAATTCTGATCTCCATTTTCTGATTTCCATTTTCAACTAGAATTCCAGTAGAACCAAACTCTTAATTTTTTCAGACTATCTGCTGAATATAAAAGTATCTAGCTAAATATACTTCAGCAAATATACTTTAGCAAAACGGTTCTTTTTGTGTAATTGTAATATGCCGTGCCTTACATCATTATACTGTGCTAATAGAGACTCTCAAAAACTGTTTGCAGGTCACCGACACCAATGACAACGCGCCGACCTTCCAGAGCACGGCTTATTCGTTCGATGTTCCGGAGAACGTGCCGAGAGGCAGTCGCATTGGTCAGGTCGTCGCGACGGACGTCGACGCCGAGGGGCCCAACAGCCATTTGAGCTACGTGCTCATCTCCGACTGGGCAAACGATGTGTTCTCATTGAATCCAAGCACCGGCGTGTTCACACTTACCACGAGTCTCGACTATGAGCAGGTTGGTACACTGGAAAGAATCCATACGCTGTCACGTCCAACAATAAAGTACTTTGTCGAATGGAGTCATCAATGGTGATGATCGCTATTCTGATCCTAGATGCGGTCAATGTCTTATTACAAATATTTTGAAACATTTGATTGACCAATCAGAAGAAATCAAAAGACGGAATTTTACTAATTGGCCACTCAAGAATGCTTCAAAGTATTTCACGTTCACCTTACTGCCTGTCGGGAGTATTGAAGTTCTTATTTATACTGACAGAAAATTTTGAATTTTATATGAATCTCTCTGCGATTATGAATAGTTCATGAATACACGTGGAATCTGTCGACGAAGTCAGCTTTGGCGGACCATGAGAGAAATAAGTAACGCAAATGAAGTTATCGATAAATTATGAGTGAATCAAATGACGATTTACCTCGAGATTTCAACTCTTCCGGATTGGTCCTTATTTATTGACAGAAAAATTTGAATTTTTTTATGAGCCGCATTCCCTCGATTGTAAATAGTAAGAAATTTTATGATATATTAATTTTCGAACTTGTTATTAATTAGCGTTCAAACTTTTATCTTGACACATCATGGACATACAAAAAATTTGAATCTCTCCGCAATTAAGAATAATTCCGCATGGAATTTTTCGATGACGGACCATTAGCTAAATAGTAACGCAAATGAAGTCAGTCCTTCGGCATCAAAAGACTTCGACTTGGTCTTTGATTTCTCAGCCATTCTCTTTCTGCATATACATAACCGTGACTTGCCCGTTCTCTATTTATTATTCCACGTAAAAAGACGCTATTAAATGATCGCAGTCATAACCCGGAGCATGCTCATGAACTGGAACGATAATGCCGGATGATTCTGATGCCATATGTTTACATATCGCTATAGATATGTCCATCATAACAGTCGTTGGATGAGATGGGGTTAACGGCGACTCGCCGAGATGAAGTTCCGTTCAGATCAGTCTCTTAGAACTGAAATACGCACGAGTGTAACATTAAAAACACGTCGAATGCCGCGGGCAACAATTATAACCATGAACACGCTACATTCAAGGATCTTAGCTCACCTATTATATTATCCGAAGCGATGGGCAACGCTAAAATTTAGGGTTTAACGCTATAACAGTCAGACAGATGAACAGACAATCTTTAATGGCAGTTCCTCCTATGCTACATTTTGGAGACAAGCCATACTTAGCTATGCTTTTGGGAACACTTCATAGACTGTAGCCAGTAGCGTAATCGAAATTTAAAAAATTTTACAAAGTGGGACAATCTCTGCAATCTCTTAAATATAACACCAAGGAGGGAGAACAGTTGCGAACATGCAAGAGAGAGAGATTATTGAATAAGTATTCTTTTCCAATTAAAGGAGAAGCGTTTAGATAAAAACGTTATTCATTCTTCAGATAAAAACGTTATTAATTATAAAGCACTTATTTATTAGCCAAAGAAAAACAATAGCTCTTTGTCTGTGCGAAAATATTTGCAATCTTTTCCTCCGTCAGGTATATTTTCACATTTCAAAATTAATACTTATCTATATGTTAATGGTTGGTATAAAAATAAGTATCAATCATATATTATTACATATAATATATTCATATGTGCATATATTGTATTATTCGACTAACATAAAATGACATATATTTTATAGAATATAAAACTAAATGAAGATTCAAGAGAACAGAAATAATAATAGATTAACATTTTAGCGAATAGTTTTAATGTTCTATACGATTATTTTAATGATTTCACACAAAATTATTTTCAGATTTGAATATGTCTAGCTAAATTTTTAGATATTTCAGCAAAACACTATTCTTTCTGCGTACATATTCGTGTAATACATATAAAATATTGATTCTTAACAATTTATCGTATAAAAAGCATAATCCTAAATGTCTCTATTTCTTTGTTCATGCGTGATTTAATTGTTCATTTTGTAGGTTTATGTCGACATTTTTTATCTGTTAGCATTTCTGTTCCCTTAAATTTTCATTTAGATTTTATCGTAAAATATATGTTGATGTTTTTACGTTGGTCGTCAATCGCGACATTAATATCAATGCAATAATATGATTAATGCTTATTTTTGTGCTAGCCATTGGCTACGCCACTGTTTTGCGCTTTATGATAGAGCGGATGTGTGTTGATGCAGTTTCTATCGAGAAGAAAAGCGTAAGCGAGAGGTAGGGAATAAGGGTAGCTTATAGAACCCTTCATCAACGTAATGCCCTTTTAGATACACACCAACATCATTACAGAGCCATGAAATACGTTCATATATGCGCGTGCATCGGTATGCGGAACGCATCGGAAACAAAGAAATAGCACGGTGCCGAATTAACATTATAGTCTTTGCAAAACTATTAAATACAGTTCTTAAGGATCTATTACAGAGATTACAGAGAAAGTTACAAAGATAATCGTTAATTCTTTTGTAATTTTTTTGTACTGAACTTCTGTCCAGTACTTCTGTTCAAGAAAAAGAATTATCCTTTAAAGTTTGTCGCTATTTTTAGGCTTATTATAATGTGTTGTTAACAAACCGTTAAATTAAGTTAGTTTTTTTTATCTATTAATAATTATCGATAAAAATAAATTTAACTCACTAATTTATATGTATAAGTATTATTATTACTAAATCTATCAAAAAAATAGTGTAATAACATATAAATTCCTTTATATAATAGTTAGCCTGAAATATATAACGAATCAATTAAAATTTGCAGTATGAAATATATATTGGATCAATCAAAATGAGTTTTTAGGGATCTATAACATCATAATAAAATTAATATTTACGTTGTAAATTTAAAACTTGCAATTTGTGATTAACTTATGTTAAATACTGTTATAAATAAATGAATTTCTAAATATTTAACTTTCTTTTCTCTTTCTCAAACAATTATATATTCTTTACTTGCGTCACACCTTTCTTAGAGGGATACAATGAATATTATATATTCTTCGTACAATTAAATCATATAACTAAATCTGAACTTGTTCGACTATTTTACTTTGCGTTATATATAGATACAGCACTACATCTTCGTCGTGGAAGCTACGGATGGTGGTGTTCCCGTGTTATCGTCCACCGTGACGGTGTACTGTAACGTTATCGATTTAAACGACAACTCACCAATCTTCGAAGCCGGTCCGCACGCGGTCGACATCGTGGAGAACGCGACTATCGGCACGCCCGTCCTTACCGTGACAGCCCAGGATCTAGATTCTGGTGACAATGGTAGAGTGGTCTACACCGTCGCCAGCGGCGACGAGGACAGTGACTTTGGGATAGCTCACAACGGTACTCTCTTTACACGCCGGGCTCTCGATCGCGAGCGGAAACAAATCTACAACCTGGTGCTGAGTGCTACGGATAGTCCACTACCGCCGGCGCGGCCGTTGTCCTCTACAGTACAGGTTGGTGAATCCTGAAAAATCTGAAGAATCTTTCTATGATGTTTTTCTATAAATGAGGAAGTTTTAAAAACTCTTGAGTATAGTTCGGCAAATTTATCAAAAATATTAGAAAAATAAAATATTCTCTTGGTATATTCAAATTTAATGGCATCCAATAAAAATCTCTGGCATTGAAGTTACGATTATGCACGGTGAAAGTCGTGTTGACAATTTCTCTTTTCTCGTTTTATCCTATTGAAACAATATACGTTATTCTTGATTTAAATGACATAGGTGACGGTGGTGTTGTTGGACGTGAATGACGTGTCACCGGAATTTACATCGTCCAGGGAGATAACAATATCTGAGAATGCATCGATCAATACGTTGGTAATGACGATAAAAGCAAACGATCGGGATGAGGGTCGAAACGGTTATGTCGAGTATACATTGAAGGACGACAATAATCTACCGTTTACCCTTGGTCTATCGGATGGGAGCCTGCGTGTCTCCGGATCGTTAGACCGTGAGCAAAGATCCAACTACACCCTGGAGATTATCGCCAAAGATCGGGGCGACCAACCGAGATCATCATCGACCACTGTCTCCGTCACGGTGCTCGATGAAAACGACAACTCACCGGTGTTCGACCCTAGACAGTACTTCGCCACCATCGCCGAGAACGCCAGCATCGGCGCCAGTGTGCTCCAAGTCAGTGATATTGCAATAAACTTTAATGTTTTAGAAGAGTGAAACAAGAAATAAGATTTCTTTAAATTTTCCTAAATTTTCTAACAAAGAGAATTCAAAATCCATAGACGGAATATCCATTTTAGAGTCCAATAAAAAAGAATATTGATTATAGTTACAATAACCGATTGTTACAATTTTTATAAAATATTCTTAAGTAGAGCAATTAATATCAAAATATTAAAAGATACAAAAGTGGCTCTCTCTCTCTCTCTCTCTCTCTCTCTCTCTCTCTGTCTCTGTTAATACATTGTTTACATTATATTAATTTTGTCAAACTTTATATATTTTTATGTATGTTCTTTCTTGTCTTTTTTTTTCTTTAATAGAAATAAATACTTTTATTTCTGTCTATCCCTCTTATAATATGCTTAAAAATCGTCATTTCTTGGTTTGGTCTTAGGTGTCGGCGATGGATCGCGACGAGGGTGCGAATGGCAGAGTTCGGTACAGCATCGCAATGGGGGATGACAATCGGGACTTTACGATCTCAGAGGATGGTGGCGTGATTCGGGTGGCGAAAAATTTGAATTTTGAACGTAAACCCCGCTACCATCTGATGATCCGTAGTGAGGATTGCGCGGAGGAAGTTGGAAAGGAGCCGCGCAGCGATACAGCCCAAATTACTATTACCGTGCTCGACATCAACGACAATGCTCCAATTTTCCTTGATTCACCCTATTTAGCGCACGTTATGGAGAACATGGTACCACCGGGTAGCGGTTTTGTGACACAGGTGATTAATAATACGCAAAAAAATAAAGCGTCCGAAGTATTTCAAAGTCATATTCGAGTCCTTTTGTTGAGTCAAATCGATTATGCGAGTTTAAAAAAAAATATGCATAATAATTCTACAATAATAATTAAGAAATTATAGAGATATTAGTTGTAATTGTACTATCGAAATTTTATTTTGTTGTACGCGCGAATCGAATGTATTTTTTGATAAATAAATTAAAATTAAAATTTTGTATATCCGTTAAAAAAGGTTAAGGCGTACGATGCGGACACTCCACCGTACAACGATCAAGTGAGATACTTCCTCAAGGAGGGTGACACAGATTTATTCCGCATAAACGCGAGCACCGGCGATATATCGCTTCTTCGTCCGTTGGATAGGGAAATGGTACCAGAATATACACTTACTGTATCGGCTATGGATACCGGTAAGTTACTCTCAGCAGCTATTAAATATCCCATTGAACATAGACTAACCTAACAATATTGTAGCAATATTTTAACTACATTCCAGCAACATTCAAATTATATTACAGCAATATTTCAACATTCCCTTTAAATGGTAGGAATGTTGCAACATCGTTAGAATGTCTTGTGTTATGACCTAGTCAAATGTAGATAAAAAAACTCGTAACTAGTTACAATTAACGAAGATACGATAATTTGTAGGAAGCAGAGTTTATTTATCGCGTAGCTATAATCGTTAGTTTAAAAAGTTTACTTTTCCCCGATTACATATTTACATATATTTGTATTTATATATCGAACACTTTTTCATATTCTATGAAAATTTTATTAAAGTAATTTTTAAATGTTATAAAAATAAATGTATTTCGGACAATCTATCGTACAATGGTCGACATTGAAAGGACAGCCTCTTATTCTCTGACAGGGATTATTTTTACGATTCACCTTGTTGTAGCCGGTCTGTGTAAAACTGGTTGCGAATTAGTGCGAACAAAGAACATAATTAAGCTCGGATTGGCACATCAATGCAACCGAGTATTGGACGAAAATAGATACAATTATTGTAATGTAATTTTGCTTGGTAAGGAAGATGGTTTAAATGGCGGACAATTTCTCTTTCTTAAACCTATTTTCTTTTTCGTTTCTTTCCTTTAAAAACTGGTGTTTATAAATTCGTTATATATGTATACATCTTTTATTTAATGCATTTTATTTTTATATTTTAATTACTATTATTATATAATATTAATTATAACATTACTATTGTATCGCATAATCGAAATACGCACTTTACTATTTCTTTTTGTAATATGTGTATTCAAAAGAGAGTTTTCATTGGCTGTCAATTGACTTTACGATTGCTATTATTTCCAGTCATCTTATACGAGATTGGCTTAAACATTCGTGAAATTATACTGGCGATCGACTCGTGCTAATTCCTTATGCAAACCGTATCACCAACCGTCCATTAAATGACGGTCCACCGAAATGTCAATACAGCGAACGTTGCCCAGCACATAGACGAGAAACGATAGACTATGTACGCGGTGGATTTAAGTAATGAGCGGTAATATACAAATTGGATATAAATTTGTGGGTTGTTCGATGAGATTCTTTAAGCGGTGGGCAGTTCCTCCCTCTTAAACCTTCCTTTTTTTCTCCCTGCTTCCTCTTAGAAG
Organism: Trachymyrmex septentrionalis; assembly: GCF_001594115.1. NCBI lineage: Eukaryota > Metazoa > Arthropoda > Insecta > Hymenoptera > Formicidae > Trachymyrmex > Trachymyrmex septentrionalis. The sequence continues at coordinate 1,653,267 of NW_017306091.1, read as the reverse complement.
CCGGTAGTCCTCCTCCGGTCCTCCTCCCTCTCTCCCGGTCTTCACCCCTTCCCCCGTCCGCCCCTTCTCCCGTCCCGCCCCCGGTCGCGGTGGCTCGATGGCCCAATCGGTCCCCGGCGAGGTAGACAAGCCCGCAGAGTTATGACGCGCGATTATGATAATCGGCCTCGAATGCCTTCCTCCCTGTCTACCTCGGCGCTGGCACTGTCCTCTCCTCCTTTCTCCTCCTCTTCTCCCCCTTCTCCTCCTTCTCTTCTACCGTTCCTCCCTCCGGTTCTCCTGTTCGACCGCGGGCTTTAGGCTCCCTCCTCCCCTTCTTCAGCACGCTTCGTTCTTCACCACCTCACCGTCTCGTCCGTGCCGTTCTCTCCCCCTGTCTTCTCGTTTCGCTGTTCGTGAGGCCCTGCGCGCGTTTCGGGCCTCATTCTTTTTGTTTAAAGAGAGAAGGAGCGAGCGAGCGAGCGAGAGAGAGAGAGAGAGAGAGAGAGAGAGAACCGTTTCTTTTGGATAGTGCCCGCACTCGCACATTATATTCTACTTTATTCATATAACCGCAGAACACTGTCACGAGCGTCAGCGCACTCTCGTCATCTCGGAGCACGTATTTTTCGGCAGCGTCTTGCGCGACGCACATCGGGGCGATTATAGGGTCTTGTGACTCCTTCAGCATCTGTCGCACGTAAACAGGATGTCTCGTTTCTGTTGAGAGATACTATTCAATGATTTGCGTGTCTGTGTTATAATTCTTTATAATTAAAAAGGTATACATGTCAAGCCAACTGGCAGTCTTTATCGCAATATGTTAAGGATTACTTCTTAACACCCTTAACAAGGATTACTTCTTAACACCCTTGCGATAAAGATAACATTCTCGCGAGAAGTCGTACT
>NW_017306091.1:1642633-1652279 GCF_001594115.1 Trachymyrmex septentrionalis | reverse complement strand
AACAAGGATTACTTCTTAACACCCTTGCGATAAAGATAACATTCTCGCAAGAAGTCATATATGCGTTCTTACTCTCTTATTCATACTCGTGATACCTAGGGCTAGCGATTTCCCTAAAAATTGATATTCCTGATCAGCCGAGCTGAACATCCCGTTCGGTGGAAATCGGCGTAACAAGTGAGCCTCTTCATTACTGTCATTAGTAAGCAGTAAGCAAATTATGCGATTACTTGTTATGCAAAGTGGGCCATCTCTCCTGGCTCTGTATCCCTGGGAACTTGCGTTCATCACGTCATTGTGTACCACAATTGTTATATACCGCTACGTCTATCATTTTTTTTCCTCCTTTTTCATGCATTTCTTCTATTTTCTTACTTTTACTGATCATAATTACTTACGTTAGAATAGATATTTAGATATTTGAAAATAATAAAATATAATGTAAGTAATTATATACCTATGTTATAAATATAATTACTTATAATATATAGGTATAATTACTTAAATTATATTTTATTATTTTCAAATATCTTCTTCCATCAAATTTTCACCGTTACTCCAAGATGGATTGTTACTCTCGTGATCGTTGACACATCATCGACTTTTATGCTTAGATTAAATTATACTTTTTTAAATGTTTTGTTTTTACAAAGAATTATGATACGTGACATGTCAGTTTTTGCAAGACTCATCTATTGAATGGTATTTTTTTTTATTCTTTGTTAATTAATATTAATATAAATTTTATATGTAATTAATTCTTTTCTTTATCAAATATACTGTCAAGCAAGTAATCGAGGAAAAATCTGCACCTACGGGAAAAGACGTAAGACTTTTGACGCAGTCTGTATATCCAATTTGTAATCTTACGGTCTTACGGGATATTTACCTAGAACATGATAAATACGGTTTCAGTCTCAGCCTCCGTCTTCTTCTCCCGTTTTCTCTCTTCCTCTCTTTCTCTCTCCTCTTCCTTTCTTTTCTCCTTTCTCTTATCTCCCTCGACGGGAACTCTCCGCGTGATTGAACGGTGTACGTCCGTACAGGCGCGTGGCCCTGGGCTACGCCAACGCTTGCCACGTACACATATATCCGATGTGCAATCAGAGAAATCGGTCCCCTCCCCTCCTTTTCTGCTGGAGAGTAATGGTGCGTTTTAGGCGGCGCAATTAAGCCGCGGCGAGATTTTTCCGCGCGTACTAACGTCGTTACTCCAGGTATCCCAATCCGTAAATCATAAGCGGGTAGCACAATGGGCACCGCTGGAGAACGCCTGTGTCACGTCTAAATTACCCCCGTGTGTACCGGCCATTATTTAGTCGCCGCGCGTGCTTCCGCGAAATCCAGAAAAGTTGCTTTTCCTCACAACCCCAATTATCTCGATGCACTTGCATTGAGAAAAATTTTTGGTTGACCAATCAAAATTTTTTGATTAAATCTATTATAATTCTAGTTGAGATAACCAGATGTCTGATTGTGATGACCGAAATTCTGATTGATATCTGCAAATTCTTATTGGTTTGTTTATTTTCAACTAGAAATTTGTCTCACTGTGTTCTTAGTTTTTTGAAAGCGACTCCCAAGAAGCATCAATTAGGATCGTTCTAGTTGAATTCTGTTAAATTAAATGAATTATTGTATAGAAATTTAATGTTGCCTAATTTATTATCGAAAGTTAATAATTAATTACTTATTTGAAGTACTAAAAGTATTAAATAATATTACTTTTAATATTAAAAATAAGTAATTAATTACTGTCTTTTAGCATTATAGATTTCTGTGAGGATAAGAAAGTTTAAAAAGTGAATTTTTTCCTCGACAGATTCAAGCGGGATTAAGTTAACTTTTGTTAGCAAAACCATCGAAGAAATTTACAATATTAAATTTAACTTTTAGTTCCCGTAGCATCAAATTCAACTTTTTATTCTCAAATTTATCTGAGGAATAAATTTACAATAAACGCAATTATTACGTACTTACAATTGACTTACATTTAGAAACACAAAATAAATAACAATGCAATAAAATGAATAATATCAGTAGATTTTTGCTTTAAATGATGTTCCTCTATCGATTTGCGCACTTCATTTTTGTTCCAACCAATTTCGCAACAGAAATCTGCAAAAGAAAGATTGTAGGAGCAACGATTCGTCGGTTAAAAGTAAATATGTATATATCCTATATTCTATGGCGAATACGGACAAGTTCTAAATCACTTTACGGCGTCTCGCGGGCACCAGTAATATTCTATTAAAATTATGGCCCTAGTTTACCTTCCGTTTGGACCGATTTAAACCATCATAAACGAGTCGCGAGAGGCGGGTTGTAAATTTAGCAGAATAATCGCGCCACTGACCCAACTACGCTCGCGCGACGTTACGGTTCGCGAGGTAGCAATAAAAGCTAAAAAAAAAAAGTTAATAAAAATAGAAAAACTTGAAGTTAGAGCGACGCATCGGTGCGACGACGGTTGTCTTTATGACTGCCCGACGACATACACGACTGAAGTTTCACATCGCATTTTTCTGCGCGTTCGCAGGCTCGCCGCCTCTCACCGGATCGGGCATCGTCAGGATCGTCGTCCTCGACGTGAACGATCACAGTCCCGAGTTTGCTCGGCAGGACTACAAGGCCACCGTGGTGGAGAACGCACCCGCTGGAACTTGGGTCATCAAGCCGCATGCGACAGACAAGGATGAAGGATTCAATGCGAAAATAAGGTAGGTACTCCTCGCTGATGTTGCATAATTATGATTAAAAATGTACTCCATTTTAGGAAGGACATGTACGATCTTGAAAGAAAGTTTATTGTGTAATTCTACTTTTCTTACAGTAGAAAAAGATTTACCTCTTTATTTTTATTATTTATATTATTCAGATATATTCTACAATTCTCTCTCTCTCTCTCTCTCTCTCTCACTCTCTCTCTCTATATCGCACTTTTAGCTTTAATTAGAGTTTAAGTTAATAGTTACTAAGGGGAATTTAATAATTTTAAATAAGCAATTTATAGATTCTATTTTTTTTACGCAAAATTTTGCGACAAAGAGCTAAATCTATATAGGAACTTTTTAAAAATATATTTATTTTAAAAGAATCCAAAACAATCGTAGCAAAATAATAGTTTGTACTGATAAAATATGCTCGATTTAATTTTATTGCGTGATAATATACTTTAAATAATTTGTTTAAAATAGCTACAACCTACTTGGAGACAAAGCGGAGCGATTTTCCGCAGATCCTGACACGGGCGAGGTGTTTACCACGGTACCGTTGGATCGCGAGCAGACTGCTGTGTATTATTTGACTCTTGTGGCCAGAGACTCAAGCCCGACAGAACCGCGTGCCTCTGCCGTCAATCTGACGATTTATGTAACGGATGTGAACGACAATGCGCCTCGCTTTTCCAGTCCCCGATATACAGCCTATGTTCCAAACGCGACTAAACCAGGTATAACGAGATTGGCGGTTCTAGGAAAATTCAGAAAAATTTCTTTCCTTCGAGAGATTCAAGAAATTAGGTTGATTTTTTTTAGCAAAAAATTGTTGAGGAAGTTTGCAAGTATATCAAATTTAACTTTCAATTTCTAAATTATCTGAGAATGAGTGGAGCAAATTTACAACAACTAGTTACAATTGCTGATTATTGAAAGAAAGAATCATCAAAAGAGCGGTTTTGCTGTTCATCAATTAGCTCAACCGCAAGCCCGAATGTTGATGTCGACTTTTTTTTAAAGGTGACTTTGTCTTCGGCGCGAAAGCAAACGATGATGATGACGGTGAAAATTCGCGGATTGTCTATCGACTGCATGGCAAGGACGCCAATTGGTTTACCATCGACCTCAACAATGGCGTGATTCGTGCTACTCAAGAACTGATCGACGACCAGACTACCTATCAGCTACAAATACTGGCGTCGGACTGCGGTGCCGAGCCTCAGCACGTCACAGCCGATCTGGTGATCCACTTGTGGGAGCGGCAGCTGTTTCCCAGCTTTCGATCCAGCGTCAGTACGAGGTTCACGCTATCTGAGGATGTGTCCGAGAGCAAAGTGATCACCAAGCTGAGCGCTACCACACCGAAGAGCGGACCAGCGAGTAACTTGATCTATGATATAGCCGGCGGAAATGTAGGAGATGCTTTGAGAATCGATCCTCACACCGGAGAGGTAAATGAGATCGGACATTTCAATTTTACATATTTAGTTCTTTGTCTCCATCTTTTCATATGGAATTTCAATTTTTATTTTAAAAATAATTTTCATTAGTGTTTAATATATTACACATTATTCTATTATTACAATCTTCTTCTTTAGGTCGTGGTTGCCTCTGGGTTTGATTATGAAACGGCTCCACACTATGAGGCCTGGATTGAAGTATCCGATTCGGATACACCCCCGCTGCGTAGCGTTCTCCAACTTCTAGTGAATGTCACGGACGCCAATGATAATGCACCGATTATGGAGGCAGCCATTTACAACGCGACCGTGATGGAGGAGGAATATCCGCCGTTATTTGTCATCAAAGTGTCAGCGAGGGATCGCGATTCCGATGAAAACGGACAAGTCACTTATCATCTAGTCGACGACTTCTCCGGGTCCTTTATCATTGACAGTAGAACCGGGCAGATTGAGACCAACGAGAAATTGGATCGCGAAGAGGTGCGGATACTGTAGCCAATTACAGTAATAATATCCAATTAATTGATTACAATATTTAAAGCCAGTTGTAATTATCTCGTACCTGTCCATCTAAGGATCCTGAAAATATCACACATGTTTAATAATGTCATTCAATTATATTTATATTGGAATACCTTCAGATTGCGTCTTACGAGCTCATCGTGGAAGCCAGAGATCAAGGTCATCCCCGATTAACCGGCACCGCCATGGTGCTCGTTACCGTTCTGGATAAGAACGACAATCCGCCGCATTTCACGCGACTGTTCAGCGTCAACGTGACGGAAAACGCGGAAATTGGCACGTTCGTTATACGCATCACCAGCAGTGATCCGGACATTGGTCAGAATGCGAACGTCAGTTACAGCTTCACCGAAAATCCAGGAATGAAGTTTTCCATCGATGCCCTAAGCGGAAATGTGACTGTGGCTGGACAGCTCGACAGAGAGGAGCAGGATGAGTATCTACTAAAGGTACAATATTTAGTTTTAATTCACTATTGTGTGTAATTGACGTAGATTTGTGGCGCCATATTTTCATAAAATCAAAAGAATTGCGACCAAAAGTAATGCGAAAATTTAAAGAAATTATTTATTGTTAGAAATTTAAAGAGAGAGTCAAACGTTTTTTAAAGTTTATACACATTTAGATTTGAGGAAAGGAAGGCATTTATGTTATAACTTTATATTTTCTATTTCCAATTCCTAATATTATTTTTCATAACTTCGTTATAGGTCGCAGCAGGGGATGGAGCATGGCGAGCAGAGACCGCCTTGACGATCACTATTCAGGATCAAAATGACAATGCACCCGAGTTTGATGGAGATACCTATCATTTCCTTTTCCCCGAGCTTCAGCCACAAGTGATGCATGTTGGCACGGTCGCGGCTACTGATCGTGATAAACAGGGACCGAATTCCGTTATATCTTACAGCTTACTGCAACCGTCCAATCTCTTCACCGTTGACCCAGCTACCGGTGATGTCTTCAGCAAGCGTACCCTACGCTACAAACACACTCATCGGTCGTCCTCACCGGAGAATCTGTACTCGCTGACAGTGATCGCCACCGATAATGGCAAACCACCAATGTCCTCGAGGGCAGTGGTGCACGTGAGTGTGGTAGATGCCAACAACAACGCTCCTCGTTTCGAGCAGAGATCCTATCTGTCAGCGGTACCGGAGAATTGTGAAGCAGGCAAGCGCATTATTCAACTGATTGCCCATGACGACGCTGATTTTGGCGTAAACGCAGAGGTCAGTTATTCCCTGAAGAATATGAACGAAACCGATGTTCTGTTCGCCATTGAGGAGCAATCCGGCTGGATTTACGTGCGCAAGAGTCTCAACGGCATTCCCATCGGCACGACGTTCCTGCTAAAAGCGCGCGTCACCGATAAAGGCGTACCACCGCAGAAAGATGAAATTGTTCTGACCCTTATAATCTCCGGCGAGAACAAACATACGCCTGCCTTCGTCGCCGACAATTACCAGGTCAGAGTGCCGGAAAGCGAGGTGATCAATGCCACGCTTCAGACGGTTTACGCCTACGACAACGACAGTGGGCCCAACGGCATGATCCGCTACACAATTTCGTCAGGAAACGAGAAGAATCAGTTTTACGTACATCCTGTCACTGGCGTGGTCACTCGACTCGAGCCTTTTGATTACGATCAAGTACAGGAATATCGATTGAACATCACCGCCACGGATATGGGATTCGAGCCGAAGCAAGTAGTAGCGATCCTAACTATCCATGTCACCGACATCAACGACAATCCTCCGACCTTCAATCAAAGCATATATGAAGCCTTTTTACCGGAAAATTCGCCGCCCGATAGTTTCGTTTATAAGGTATGTTTCATCGTGGAATTTTTTATTCTGGTTTATGTTTCTTGGCATCTTTCATTTTCAGCCGACTAGCTAGCTAGATAAATTATTCAAATCTTGAGCTCAAAACAAATACGAAGAAATCATTATAAATTTGCTATATTTCAAGTATCCTTATTTCTTAAATAAATCAATTGATGATCTTTGAAACCAAAACGAAAACAATATGCTTGGATATGACATACTTAAATTCTGTTCAACCTAATTCGATTACTTATAAAATTTTATAAAAATGAATATATTGTAAAAAAATTTTTCAACAAAATGCATTAAGAAATTTAACGATGTCAAGCAAATGTATATATTTTTATTAATAAAAAAGTTATAAGCGCGTTGTGGGAAAAGGAAGTCAAGTGTGCTATAGTGTTGCAATTTTTTATATTTTGTCACAAAATTCCAGGTGGTCGCTCGGGACATCGACTCACCCAAGTATGCCATAGTGCAGTATGAAATCCTAGGTGGTACCGGCAAGGACTACTTCCGCATCCGCGGTAATACCGGCGTGATCACGTCAGATGCTACCTTCGATTACGAAGAGGCGAATGAGTATACTCTCGACATCGTCGCGGCCAATCCAGATTCAAACCCGCAAATGGTCGGCTTTACAACTGTGGTGGTTCACATTACCGGCGTGAACGAGTACTATCCTCATTTTATTCAACCTGTGTTTCACATGGATGTCTCGGAGAGCGCCGAAGTGGGCACGTCGGTTGGCACGGTTCAGGCGACCGATCAGGACTCGGGCGAGGATGGCCGTGTGTACTATCTTTTCGTGGGCTCGTCCAACGACCGCGGCTTCTCGATTGGTTCGGACACTGGCATCGTTCGGGTATCGCGCCAGCTTGATCGCGAGACGCAGAATCGGGTGGTGCTGACAGTGATGGCAAAGAACGGCGGTGGTATACGTGGCAATGACACTGATGAAGCGCAGGTAATCATTTCCATTCAGGATGGCAATGATCCGCCAGAATTTCTGCAGAACAATTATGATATCAACGTGTCGGAAAACGCTACCAACGGCACCCGCGTGATCATTGTCCGCGCAATCGACAAGGACATCAAGCCGCAGAACAATCAATTCTCGTATTCCATTATCAGTGGCAATCTCGGTGAAGCCTTCAAAGTCGATCCACAGAGCGGTGACATCGAGACGGCGAAGCTATTGGATCGCGAAACCGTGTCCTCGTACGATCTGACGATCGGCGCGATTGATACCGGTTCACCGCCGCAAACCGGCACCGCAATGGTGCACATCGAGCTGCAAGATGTAAATGACAACGGCCCAGTCTTTGATCCTCCAGAAGTAATCGGTTACATCAGCGAGAACGAACCAGTAGGTACTAGCATCATGACCTTGAGCGCGACTGATCCTGATCTACCACCCAATGGCGCGCCGTTCACCTATAAATTGATCGAAGGAAGACAGAGCGATATGGTGATCCTGGACAAGCATTCGGGTATACTGAGAACCACCAGAAGACTTGATAGAGAAACGATGCCGCAGTTGGATCTCATGGTTGGTATTGTATTTAACCGTAATAAAAGTGATTTTAATTGTACCACCTTGTTACATTATTTTTTATCGCAGAGAAGCGATAAAGCAGTTAGTTTTCTAAGAAAATTTTTAGATCTCCGCAGGTATACGTGTACACATAGATTACACTACTTTCTGCAAATTTTTATATATAATTCCTAATATAATTTCTATATGTTAATTGATAAAAATCGAGATTCTAGATATAAATAGAGATTCCAAATTTCCATAGTTTTTAATATTTCAAAAGATTTTAAATGTAAAAATAGCGATTATTTTGATTTCATGTTTAAGAAACTTGGTAATAGTTTTTTCTTCAACCTAAATCAATCTATAAAATAAATAAAATTTTTCAACAGGGCTTTGAAAATACTAGGATTGCTAAGAAAATGCATGTCTGATTAAACAACAAAACAGAAAATTTCTATTTTGATTTATATAAATAGTGTTTAAGAGAAGTTAATGAAATATATTTTTGTGTATATAGATTGAAGTGGAGGATTCGGGTATACCCCGAATGAAGAGCGAGCATCATATTCTTGTAATCGTCACCGATCAGAACGACAGTCCATCCACGCCAAGATCGGTGCACGTGATGGTGCACTCATTCAATGGCAAAACACCACTGGGAAAGATCGCTGATGTGCATCCCAATGATCCGGATATCACCGGGGCTTTCACGTGCAAAATTATTCAAGGCGCGAGTTCGCGTGTACTCACCATTCCCACTGCCTGCGATCTGCACACCAACAAAATTACATCAGGCACGTTATACATCAATCGCGAAATGTCAGATTTCTCGAGATTTACAACAAATTTTTTTTCTACTACTTATTTGGAGTATTAAAAACTGTTGTTTTTAATGTTAAAAATAATAAATTTTCAATATTAAATTGGATATTTGTAAAAATAATGTATATTTATATTTTTTTTAAAGTGACGTATTAGCTTTTCGTTAAGCATCTCATAATGTTACGTCTCGATTGAGGTTCAGATACATTTTATCATTGATATCTATAAATATTAATTTATTCTAAGTAAAATATTACGTAGGAAAGACTTTTTAACTAACAACTTGATTGTCTGGGTATACAGAAGTAGGATATTCTTTGAGCGTCTCCGGCAACGATGGACGACATCCGGATGTGGTCTCCAAGGTCACCGTCGATTTCCTGATCTTCTCAAACGCCACTATCGAGAACAGCGTGACCCTGCAAATTTCCAAATTGACCGCTAATGATTTTCTTAGCCGATACTATCGGGCTCTCTTGGATCTTTTGCAGCAGAAGATGAATGTCGGCGAAACACTCACCATTTTCAGCATCGGTGAAAACGGACCGGATCTGAACGTTCACTTGGCAGTGGAATCTCCGCAAGGTAAGTTAAAATATGTGTATTATTGGATATCAAACTGATATATTTATGTGTCATTATTCCAAGTAACATTGATTATCGCGATAAAAATGATGCTATCTTAACAACGAGTGAAACGTTGAAGATTTTGTTGAACTCCGCGTTAATTTGATGTTAATGTAGCATTGCACA
>NW_017306091.1:1633225-1642533 GCF_001594115.1 Trachymyrmex septentrionalis | reverse complement strand
TATTGGATATCAAACTGATATATTTATGTGTCATTATTCCAAGTAACACTTGATTATCGCGATAAAAATGATGCTATCTTAACAACGAGTGAAAGATTTTGTTGAACTCCGCGTTAATTTGATGTTAATGCAGCATTGCACGTTACTTGGAATATTTATTAATATTTTTCGATTTTACAACATATTATATACATTAGAATTAAAGTAATAATGTAATTTTACTTTGATAACATTTTATTCATTTTCCTCAGGATATCGGACGAGATACGAAGTAACTGATCTACTGACGCGCAATCAAGATCAAATCCAGGAGCTGCTCGAAGATCACTCATTCATCATCAACTATTCTCCATGCAAACACATGCCTTGCGAAAACGGGGGCAGCTGCAGCGATCGATTGGCTATATACGATGACGCCAGGATCACCGACAGCCAAGCACTGATCCTGACGTCGCCCAGAATGTTGCACGAGATGGCCTGTAAGTGTCGGGACGGCTTCACCGGTGATAGATGTGAAAGAAGGCAGGATCCGTGTTCTCCAAATCCCTGTTTGCTGGTGAGTACTTTAAAAAGAGATATTCTACAAATAAAACATGGAACGAAGTTTAATATACATATACAATATAATGTAATACGAAAATTGTTACAGGGAGGACAGTGCCGACGTTTAGGATACGATTTCCAATGCACTTGTCCTATCGATCGCGATGGCAAGTTGTGCGAGCTCGAGAGAGGCGATGCGTGTGCCAGCAATCCGTGTCGAAATGGCGGATCGTGTAGAAAAAGCCCGGATAGCTTCAGCTTCTTCTGTCTTTGCAGAGCGGGCTACAGAGGAAATCACTGTGAAGCAGTCACCGATTCCTGTCGACCGAATCCTTGCTTGTACGGTGGCTTATGTGTGGGAGAAAAACCTGGGTTTGTTGATCCTTTAAATATAATTTTAAATGGCACAGCAATATACTCCATTCAATGACTGAGTGCGAATTTGTACGAAAGTGAAATAAGATATAAAATTATTATCCACTTAGATATCGATGCAGCTGTCCCGAGGGTCGCTACGGCCGACATTGCGAGCGCTCGACCTTCGGTTTTCACGAGTTGTCGTATATGGCATTCCCGGCGCTAGACTCCAACACGAACGACATCACTATAGTGTTTGCCACTACGAAACCGGACGCGTTGCTACTGTACAATTACGCACCGCAGACGGGTGGCCGCTCGGATTTCGTCGTATTGGAATTGATAAACGGCCGAGTGGTCTTCTCGTACGGCGGTGCTAGAAGCGCGATCACCACCGTCACTATTAAGACAGAGCGGCCGGTATCGGATGGCGAATGGCACAAGGTCACCGCCACTCGGAACGGCAGAGTTATCTCGCTCAGTGTGTCCACTTGCAAGGAACACGGCGACGTCTGCGACGATTGCAGACCGGGTGATGGTACCTGCTACGCGGGCGACGTGGGCCCGACTGGGTGAGAGTCCTATTTTAATGTTTTCAATATACATTGTTTTTAACAAAAGAAAATTAATTCATAATCCGCAGATGAAACTTAAAGTTGACCTTAAAATTGAATTGAAAAGTAAACTTTTAAGCATTCTAAAATTCTATTAAAATCAAACGTCATTATATACAGTTTTGATTGCCAAACTATAGAAACTTTATTTTAAATCGTAAAACTTGATTACTTGATGCTAATAGAGGTAATGACTAGGAGCGATATTTGAAAAAAATGATTTATTTTGCTTAAAATGCTTGATCGCTGTAGATTAAAATTAAAAAATACGCATTAACGTTCTCAGGACTTTAAACTTCAACAATAATCCTGTTTTACTGGGCGGCTTGGAGAATGCCGATCCCGTGTTGGAGCGTCCAGGCCAAGTGCACTCTGACGATTTCGTGGGTTGCATTCACTCGGTGTCAATAAATGGAAGGACCTTGAATCTGACGAATCCACTCGCATCACGTGGTGTGAAATCCACGTGTGTCAGATCGCAACGAAATCCTTGCCTGAAAGATAAGAAGGACGCTGCATCCGTCTGTGACGTGGATGCTCAATGTCACGACAAGTGGCACCAAGTGATGTGCCAGTGCGGATCTTTGAGAGCGCCCAATTGTCACGATGCCCTGGAACCCATCACATTGAGCGAGGGAGGATTTATTCAATTCAAGGTAAAAATAAATAAATCCTATTGATTTTTTATATAGCATAATACTTTATTATAATTATTATATTTACTTAATATTACTAATATAATAAATGTAATAATGAAAACATAATAAATTTACACATTTTGTTATTAAAAAGTTTAATACTAGATATTTAATATTATATTGTTTGATATTATAGATACGAGATAATAAATTTTTAAAAGTTACTAGTAAAAGATTAGTGAAAGGATTTAAATGTTCAAGTGATTAGAAATATTATGTTAATTCAGCTTTGTTAATACTCCATTAATTTTATTTTTAAATAACTTTGAATTGTGATGATTGTACAGATTTCGGAGAAACACAGAAGAATGCAACTGTTGGAGTACCTTTACGGTGGTTCAACGATATGGCACGTGAATCGCGTTAAGCGCGCTCTTATCGAGGACACGAGCTTTATAACGAATCCTTCTTTGAAGACAATTGGCTTGATGTTCAAAACCGTGAGGCCCGATGGTATCCTAATATACGCTGCAACAAATAAGCATTTTACATCTGTAGAGGTGAGATACATTTTCAACCACTTTTTTGTAACAAATATTAAAAAATTATTTATTTAAAAAATAGTTATTTCTCAAGAATTTTCTTAACTTTATTATCAAAAATTATCAAAAATTAGTAGTGATATTAATCATATTTTAAACCAATTATAAATTGGATGCATTCTGAGATATATTATATTAACTTTTGTTCTACATCAATTGTTGACTTTCAGATCACAGATAAATGAATAAAGAACGGATAAAATAAATAATGTGGAAAATATATAAATGAATTCCATTTCATAATCTAATTAACACGACTATAATGTGTTTCAGCTTCGCAACGGCCAGTTGGTTTACATGTCTCTGCTTGGATCACCAGTGAACATGTCGATTAATATTGAGGGCGGTCTAGCCGATGGACGTTGGCATAATCTGACTCTCCATGCTTACGCTCGAGGATTAAGACTGTTGATCGACGGTACTCTAACAGGCGATGAGTTAGATTTGGCAGGAGTTCATGATTTTCTTGATCCATACTTGTCTGTCTTATCGATTGGTGGAGTCAGCCAGGACCTCTATTACGCTCATAGCGCTGGCTTTAGGAGTTTTGAAGGTTGTCTGGCTAACTTTACCATCAATAATGAGGTGCAACCATTCAACGGTTCCGGTTCTATCTTCAAAAATGTGCTTTATCATGGCAAAGTGAGCACTGGATGCAGAGGACCGATCGGTATCGGTGCGGCTACGGCCGCAGACCCTCTCAGTATTGGCATTACTTTGGTCATCGTCTTCTTCGTCATCCTGTTAATTGCCATTTTGGTGAGCTTCATAGTGTTCCGACTGCGCCGGCAGAACAAAGAGAAGTCAGCACCATCAGTTGTTAACAAAAATACCAACGCCATCATGACCGGCAATCCTCTGGTCGGTTCCGGAAATGACAATCTCATGTCCCGTCATGAGAACACATATATCTCCGACACATCGGATTTGCGCGGCGTCGGTCACATGGGTCCTGAGCTGATTTCGAAGAAGTACAAAGAGCGCGAGATCAACTCTACCGCCGAGCATCGACCACAACGACCGGATATCATTGAGCGTGAGGTCACCAAATCGCCTCCCATCCGCGATGAGCATCCACCGTTACCACCGCCCACCCAAATCTCTCTTCATTCTCACGAGCATAACCCGGAACCCGATATCCCGGAGCATTACGACTTGGAGAACGCCAGCTCCATCGCGCCCAGCGATATTGACATCGTTTATCACTACAAGGGTTATCGCGACGGCATGAGGAAATATAAAGCCACTCCTCCTCCTATAGGTGAGAGGAGACTAATAATTTATTAGAGAGAAACATTTTTATGTTTAGTTCCAATCGACGTTAAAGTAATTAAAAGTAATGTAACATCAATGTTATATTCCTTTTAGTTGATGTCGACTGAAGTGAAAGAATAACGCGTTTTAAATCTTACCTAATAATATAATAAAGTGTATTTTATTATATTATTAAAGGATGTATATACGTTTATAAAATTATTTAGTCGACTTAAATAGAAATTATTTATTGCACAGGTAATTATGGTAATCATCACAAACACACGGGACAACAACATCGTCATAACGGACCTTTTCCACCACGAGCTATGCCACCACCCAACGTGAACCAACCACCTGGACCAGCGCCAAAATTGCTCCAGAGCACTCCTCTGGCGAGATTATCTCCCAGTAGCGAGTTGTCTGCACAACAACCGCGGATTCTCACGCTGCACGACATCAGCGGAAAACCGTTGCAAAGTGCGCTGCTGGCCACCACGTCTTCATCCGGCGGTGTCGGCAAGGACGCGTTAAATTCTAACAGCGAGAGAAGTCTGAACTCGCCCATCATGAGTCAATTATCAGGTTCGACCGCCAGCAGGAAGGCCCCTCAGTCGAATAATGAAAACTCTGTGAATAATGTATCATCGGGCCCAATGGGTCTCACAGCGGAAGAGATTGAGCGACTCAATTCTCGTCCGAGAACGTCCAGCCTGGTCTCCACCCTGGACGCCGTGAGCTCCTCCAGCGAAGCCAGGGGTCCACCTGCGCACGGGCCTCTTCATCATCACCGACGTCATACGCCCCCGGTAGAGAGGCTCGAACGACGAAATTCGTCAACTACCGACGAGAGTGGTAACGACAGCTTCACGTGTTCGGAGATTGAATACGACAATGGGTCACTAGTGGGCGACAAGCGGTCCGACAACCTGTTCGCCAAACAGGATGACGAGAGGAGCAGCCCGCAGGGAAGGAACAATGTTGAATCGTCGCAGTCAACGAAACCACCGCTGCCACCGAACGTTGGCAACTACGACGGCTTCGACAGTTCATTTCGCGGCTCCCTTAGCACCCTCGTCGCCTCTGACGACGATCTGTCGACCCATATGGGCGGCCTCCTCTATAGCACCCACGCCACTAATGGTTCGCCTACCACCACCACCACCACCACCACCGCCGCCGCCGAGGATGCTCTTAGCTGGGACTACCTGCTCAACTGGGGACCCAACTTCGAGAGCCTCGTCGGCGTGTTTATCGACATCGCCGAGCTGCCGGACAGTACCAGTCGAGTACCCAGATTACCGGCGAATATCTCCAAACCGTCTGAGGAATACGTTTGAAACGGATCCTTAGATATGATGCCGGGACAATTTAGTGAACAATAGTAGTTTAATGATTGTGAGATTTATTTCGGGCAAATTGTAAAGACTCGACCTGAGGAAATGTGCGAGCTCCACTTAGGAATGTTATCGAATTGTTTTGCTGCTTGTTTAGTTTGGTTAGTCGAACGTTTGTACATTGATAGCATAAATAGTGACATCCAGTCTCGCGGGCTTGAAAGATCGAAAGACATGGTTTCGAGTTACATGAGGATACATTGAAAAAAATGTTAGCGAAAAATATCATGAAAAGTCATTGCAATGTTTAGGGGTTGCAGTGAGGTGCCACGTCGAACGAGCCATCTTGCCATAAAACGGAGAGGAACGTCCCTCGAAGAGAGACTCGTCCGTATTTTTCCCATCGTGCACGGGAGAAATTCGTTGTTTTCTATTGTACTCTTTATCTCGCAATTTTTTTGTAAATACTGAATGGCACGTGTCTAATCAAAATGATTACGCTCGCGCGGAGCGCGTAATATTTACCCCTCGGTACGATCGATCGAACTTAATATTCTCAAATATTCTCTTACGACATGATATCACGTATTATAAACAATCGATCCTTATAGAGAAATATTATTAGACGAAAAAATGATTAGAAATAACTTGGAAAACTATTCAATTTTTATATCGTACGCTATTCTTTCTAATAAGTTTCTTTTTTTCCACCAATCTAATATTTTTTCATAACGTGAAAATCACGCTGTGAGTGTGTTGTAAAGTTAATATTATTTATAATATTAATATATTAAGATTTTAAACTATTTTAATTAATTTTAAATAATTGATAATTATTAATATTACAAATAATATTAATTTTAGTAGCATCAAATGTCGATGTTTAATTTGCATGTTTTGCACGTTTCGAGCGATCGTACACGATATTCAATATGCAATCACGCGAGATTACTTTAAATGCCATTTTTAATTACGACGATTTATCTGCCGCCGGTGAGACGGAAATATGTGCGACTGGGTATCGAGACAGTCCAATTATAATTGTTAACTAGCGACTTCTGTATACATATATCTTAAGCTGTCGTGCCAGATACATACTCGATACAATCGTACATATCGTAATGATTGCTTGAATGGCTAAGTGGCATTTATTTCAGGATTTTTAATATTTTAATCGAGAGCCTTAAAAAAGACTATTTACTGAAATTGCAAAATGAATTGATTTTCGGGATACGTGACTGTGAAATTTGTTATAAATTAATTTATATGACGATGTACAGCTATATTGTATTTATACGCGCGTGTGTGAATTAGATTTCGATCCTTTTATATGTCTCGAAAATTGACTGTTTATTAGTTAAATGAAAAATAAAAGTAAGATAAAAATATTAGTGATTAATTAATCACGACTTTTATTATGTTACTTACTAAAATTGCAATTTCACTAAATAGGAACGCTGTTTTCTAATTGACTTTGGATTTTACTGTAATATACGCCCACACAGCATACTTTATCCAAGAGATGTCCTGAGAACGTCTTTAAGATATACATAGATGTCCTCTGGAAATGTCTTTGGAGCGTTTGAAGGTCTGTGCTGTATGGGACAGAACTAGTCCTTATATCTTTTTATTCACGATGATAGAATATCGTCATTCTTAAATCTCCGTCGGCAATGTGAAATGTTTTATTTCTTTGTCTACCTATCTGAGTCTTTGAATTTTATTGTAAATTTTTATATTGTTCCGTACCGTATAAAGATTTAAAGATCTGACAAACTTCTTACATACTTATGAAAGTTTTAACAATGAATTTGTATTAAATCATAGAAGTTGAATTTTATTTTACTTACTTTTTTAAATTTATTTGAATTTAAATCGATAAAAAAGTAAGTAAAATAAAATCCAACTTTTAATAATAAAAATTCTATACTTTGACGTGACTGTACTTAAAAATCTAATTTAACATTGCCGGTGGAGGATTAAAAAATCGTAAAATCCATTGTCTTAATAAATCCGGATTAAATCTGGAAATTGTATCGGTCATATATTATCTGACTTTAGAATATTCCAAACAATTTTGTTAAATTTTCCTTGTTTGTGTTAAGTATTGAATAGCATTTGTGTCATTCAGCCATTCGACTCAAGATACGGCGTTTTGATTAGAAGAGAAGGGAGAGAGTTCGTCTTCCCACATTACAAGCAACAAACTACTTTGCAATTCTTAGATTGCGAAGCTAACGGAATGCCGTGATGATGAATGGGATTATCGGGCTGTAGTGGAATCCGCCACGCGGATGATAACGTGATTCGCGGGCGTGTCAAATTCGTGCTCAATTCGTGCTCGTTAGAGCAATAACGGCGCCTAATCGTAGCGTTCCTGAGAGTAGCCTGCTGGCGGCAGACTACCAGACTGATTTTCTCCTCTCTCCAAACGACGTTTCGCGATCGCGAGATGCGACCTCCTCAACGATCGCCTTACGCGTTTACTTTGTAAATTATGAGATCTGTCCTCGGCCTGATTTCATCTTGTAAATAAAACCGCGCGTGTGAATTGTACAAAAGTGCGAATGCATATGTGAGTGCCAGGGAGTGCGTGCTAACTATCATCATCGATCGTAAAATAGATGACAGATTTGTAAAAGTTGCTGTCTTATTTATTTCCTTTTTCTCTTCCTCTAAATTTTTATGTAAGATATACAGGATGATTTTTTTGATATTTTAAATATCTCTACGAAAATAGCGCTCTGTACAACGTACGAGTATACGAAAATCAGGTGTCACGCAAAAAATTATTTTTCGTTTTTTCACTGTTAAACATTAGAGGATTAGATTTAAACTAATTATTTCAATTTAATAGTATTTTGTTATTTTTAACTTTCACATATGTCAAAATGTGTTATTTTAATACACAACGTGTGAAATAAGCGTTTATATGGGTGCTAAAAATTTCCATAAAAATATAAATTTTCATAAAATTGAAACAAATTTAAATTAAAAAATTGAATATATAATATATAGATTTTAATTTAATAAAAATATTAAATTTGAATTAAATTTTTTATTGAATCATTTCTTGAGTTAAATTATTTAACTTTTTTAACTCATTATTTTAATTAAATTAACGATATAGTATTAAGTAGGCCGGTTTATAATAATTAAAAATGACTTAAATTGAGTATAATTTAGCATTACAAATTTAACAATTTGTATCGCATAATTTTCATATTTTAATATTCATAAAGAGATAGAATTAAAAGATCAGAGAAGTTTAAATATATAAGTCCAATTCGACTTAGGTAAATTTAACTAAAGTTTAGAGTGATAAACAAATTACAAGGCCCGCATCGATCTCTGAAAATGTCTGAAAAAAGCTCATTACCTATCTGTTACATCGATAAATCTCGATCACGGCTTCGATCTTCATCTCTTGCATACGTTTCGATACTTTTGTCAAAACGATTAAAACCGATCTATTTCATCGCGTCAAATTATTAATTATTAATTATTATTTTTTACTATATATGTATTAGTGTCTAATATTATTTGTTGACTTCAAACTGAATTTTCGGTCGCTTCGTGAACGAGACACGAGCAAGTTTGCGTTTTTCACGCAGAAATTTCACCAACCTCGCGACTCGTCGTGCTGACGGAATCCGATTCAATCGGTTATAATGTACAGATAATGATATCTCCACTTCCGTCATACGACGAGCTACTAAATAGCGCTTACGCAAACATTAGTTTGATCGCCGACAAGACCTGGACCTTCGATCCCGAGGATCCTTTCCGAAAGTTAAATCACTCTCTTTGGATTCAAGTGAGACGCGCAACAGATACTTATCCTATAAATACTGCATCAAAGTACCGCATTTTATATATGTTTTTCCAAACATTTTTTTATCGATGTTATTGTCATTTATCATTGTCTGAGGACACTTTACGCGTAAGAGAGGAAAGGAACTA
>NW_017306091.1:1626775-1633125 GCF_001594115.1 Trachymyrmex septentrionalis | reverse complement strand
TCATTTATCATTGTCTGAGGACACTTTACGCGTAAGAGAGGAAAGGAATCAAAATTTTGTCAAAAATTTGTTTTTTATAGCTGGACCAATGTACACTTTTTGTATTTAAAATAAAACAGGTATGTTTATTATTTGGTGACAGTGAAAAAGAAAATTCTATCGCAGTCCAGTGCGACAATAAAAAAATTAATCTCCACTCTGCCGCGTTGAATCGACAGAGATATTCTTTCTGAAGATAACGGAAATTATGTTGGATCACTTAGAATCACAAATTTTGATATTTTCATTTATTGAAGATAGTAAAAAATATAGTTGTGAATTGTTGAAAGTAAAAAAAAAAAGCTCGCGCGTATTGCAACAGTGCAGATTTTTTCGCGATGAGAGGAAGGAAAATTTATTTTGACATAATGATAACTTATCGCGCGCGTTTAATGCCAGAGTTGCGAAGTAATCGCGAAGTACGAGGAATATGGTGATTATCGTCCAAGACTCGTTCGAGACGTCATCTCCGAATCGCGCTTGGCGAAATACGGTAATTACGAGTACGACGAGCAGCATGAGAGAATGTACAAGCCGGACGACGGTAAATCGTCGGGTAGCGTGCCTTGCCACTTCCGTTCAGCTACGGAGACTGTGGAACCGTGGATGCTTCCTGAAGTTCAAGAACACTTCGCCCGGTTAATTTCGCCGAGTTGCACGCGATCACATCGGGAACCGTTAGTTCGCTTCGGCACTTCGGTGTTATTTTTACGATCCGCGAAGTTCTTCCCTCTACACAATTTCGTGATAAAGAAATTATCACGAATTATGACCCATCTACGCTGTAATATTTAATTAAGGATGATATATAAGTCTTATTTAGCGATCGAAGATATAATATATTAATTGCAATTTAATTAAAATCAATTGATTCATTCTGAGGGAGAAATATTAATTGAAATGACGTCGATTAGATTACATAATCGACGTCGGTCCAATTTTTATTTCTTTCTGAGTTTTATATTTATCACAACAAATGTTTGTATCGCAGACGATGAAAATTCTAAATACATCTAATATTGATTGCGATTAGACTTTAATATCTTGTTAATTAGTACTTTCAATTTGCAAAGCTCAGCAATACAAATACTAAAGAGTAACACCGCGAGGAGGGATAATGAAACCGTTGCTTGCTTGAACTTCCAATTGGACTGGAACGAGAGCTCGAAAAAGCGACGTCAAAAGACCAGTCCAAAAGGGACCAGAAAAATTGGATTGAGCGATGAATTACTTTCGACTTATAAATCTGACGAGGGCGGTAAGCAGTAATCTTACAAGTTAATAAGGATACAAATTATAAATCTATAAATCATACACCTGTACAGATCTTTATACGAAAATAATACAAATAATGATTTTGTCTTTCCATTTTTTGTTATTTATTCTATTATAAAATTATTTTATTAATTACATATTTTTATATTTATTTATTAATTATTTATATATTATCTTATTATATATAAAATTTTTAATATTTATATATAAAAATGTATGCTACTTTTTTTTTACAAATGGCGCTCGCAACAACTTTGTAACGCAGTGAAAAGTAAAATAATTATTACAATCGTTCCAACGAATACTTTTGTTTAGAAACTCGTTTATGTAATTTATTATATTTTAATACAATAAACATTTGTACCTATAATTATAACAATTACAATTAGCACCTAATTAGCATTTCCTAAATTTAATTAAAAATAAAATTATATTTATAATTATTATAAAAAATTCTTGTTGAGAAGTTGAGATATGTTAGAGATACACAGAGAATAATTAAAACACTAGCATTTTAAAACTAGTACCTAAGTTTAAAGACTCAAATGCTATCGTCTTACGCTTCTTTTATTCCTTACTATACGTATGTGCTATTAGGAAAATTAATCAGAATATTTGCCCGTCATCGCCGATACACCGCCGAGACTGCCGCGGAAATGCAGCTGCAGTTCCGTATCGAGAGCAACGCTGTGCGCGACATATGGAACTCTGAAATGGTTCAACAGCAGCAGCAACAGCAGCAGCAACAGCAGCGATACTATCAGCAGAGCCAGCAATCACGTACCAGACGACAGACGCAGCCTGTCACCCAACATCATCAGTTCTACTGCGCGTTGCAGTATCAACCTTTGATCATGCGAGAATATCAGCGAAAACCGTTATTATCATCTCCATTACCACCACCGCCGCCGCCGGCACCGATTCTGAGCGCCGAAGTGCCTGAATTCTTCCCGAAGTCGAGCCTACCCTCGATAGCATATAACTTGAATAATGACAAAGAGCGCAAGACTTGCCAGATACGGTACTTCCCGTCGTTGAATGACAGGAATTACCAAAACGAGTTGTTTCCTTATAACAGGCCGCAGCAGGAGACTGCGGCGACTGTCTTCCCAGTAAACGTACGGCTTACAGAAGTAAACTTTAAATCTGTTTTCTTCAGCTAAACTTCTTGCATAGATCATCTTTCCTCTTTTTTTTTCGCATTGGAGAAATAAGAGAAAAGATGAGTAGTATAAGAAGTTCAGCTAAACAATACAGGTTTTTTGTATCAAGATCACGTTTAGACGTTTCTGAAAGAGATCAGTCAAAAGTTGAAGTTTCTCATAGAATGTTATCATATTACGATTCTCTATATACATAAATATATATATAGAGAATCGTAATATGCAAAATGTACCTTAATGAATGTTATAAATAAACTCTTCATTACAGTCTCCAATGCAATAAAAACTTGGTTGCGTTGAAAGAAAAACGATCGTATTACGCTAAAATTAAAATTAATTTAATTTGTCAGTTAAAAAAAAAAATTTTTTTATAATTTATATTATTAATACGAATTGATTATTAAAATCTTTTAGCTATGCAACTTCTTTTTACAGAATGCTAGAATGTCAATATTATCAGCGACAGAAACGAATGTGTTTCGTTCGCCTCAAGAATGGATTCACAGAGTAGTACCACCAGTGCAATTGCAGTTGACAGCATCTTCCTCGTCACCACTATCAATCTGCACGCCGCTGCAACCAATTCACGATGCTGCAATCGTCGGCCATCGTCCTTTACAGGCACTTTTTATATAAAAATAATTTTTTATATAAAGTATTTTTATAGGAAAGAATTAAGATATCTAACTAAAAAGAAATTTGAGATTGAAAATCTATCATCTGCAATCATATTTTTAATCCTTTCGTCTGCAATCTGTGTTTTTTAACTGAAATGTTAAAACCTTTATTTAATAAAATTTAAAAAGCAACAACAAAGAAAAAATGTTTTTTGTTTATTAAGATATAATTTTTGGCAAATAAGGGAATCTTCTTTATTGTGAAGAAAATTGAGAGTGAAATTTTTTGTATCAAAAAATACCTAAATTGCAGACGTAAGGTTCTACAATATATTCATATTTGAAAAAAAAGGGGGAGGATAGAGATAGATAGATAAATAGATAATAGGTAGACAGAGAGAGAGAGAGAGAGAGAGAGAGAGAGAGAGAGAGAATTTATTACAACTATTTTTCACATTACAATTATTATCAATATAATACAAATCATTATAATTGATGAATAAGATTAGTAATATTACATCATTATTAAAAATTTCCACAAAACTATTCATAAAAATAAAATTATACATCGTAATTTTGCAGATGTACGAGAAATTTTTACCTTGTACCCAGCCAAGTTCAACGACACCCATACCTGTGTATCAGCGACCGGTGGAACTGTATCAGGAACCAATGCTGAAGCGGAAGAATCAAGGGGTCGACTTCAACAATCTCATACTACTAACAAAAAATAGCATCAAGACGCGACGAGGCCACTCGAAGCCCCCTGTTCAGCAGCCTTTCCTTCTGGATTCCAGACAGAGTCTAAAAACTTCCAGTCACAATGTGCAGGTGCAATGGTTCGATAGGGATCACAGTGCGAAGAAAACGAAGGAGGTCGTGACCGTAAACGCACTCGTATCTGAGCTACGCAGTTTTGAGGAGAAGTACGAATACTGCAGAGGAGCCGATACTAGCTGGAGAACGGTCGCCGAATCATCACGAGACCAGCAAAGGTTGTCTGAAACTTCGTTCAGGTTAAAGAATGAAATATATGGAAACGAGAGCTCAAGCTGTAGGTCAAAAGACAGATTCTTTGGAAACGAGAGCTCAAGATACAGAGCTTTAGACGCTGAAGAGGACAAGAACTCGAAGCGGCCGCTTTATAGAGACGTTCTGGCGAATGCCACGAACGAGGCGATCTTAGATAATGTCTTCGAAAAGAGGTACATTGAAGTTGTCGATTAAAAATTTTTTAAAAGTTTGGATGATTTGGCGGAAAGTTATTCATTATTTTTATTAAATTCATCTGTAGTTTGAATAGCTGTATTTAACAGAGAGAAAGCAGTTTTGTAATTTATAAAATTCTTTAATATGATTAATCTTGTTCTTCACTGGATCTAAATGTATAAATCACATTGAAGATTTTATAACAGTTTCAAAGCTTTTCCTGCTGAACGCAACTGATGTTTCACTGGTTTTTAGGTACGATGAGCTTGAACAGCAAGCGATGGAACAATACAGAAATTCGGAGGAGTCACTGGCGCTCAAATATCAGGTAACGTTCCAAACTTGAATATTTATTTTGTGGCATATATCCTCGCAAAAAATTAAAAGGAATCATTAAAAAAAAATTAGCAAGATTATGAAAACCGTGTGATCTTACAGATTCTTTGACATTTAGATTTAATAGTAATAAATTATTTATTTCTTTTTACTCCAATTGTTATCAAACGACATTTTACAAAAGAACTTTCAACAAAGAATTTTCAATCATTCTTAATGCTTGAAAGTAGAATGCTCCGTTTCACAAACGCGTTTTCGATTAATTTTCATTCAACTTCTTACATGGAATATCATTACACTGATGTTTACATTACGATATCGCAGGAATTGGAACGTCAAGCAATGGAACAATACAAAAATAATACAGGAGATGAAAAGCGCTCGATGGATCAGGATTGTGTTGATGGACAGACATGTTCGGAATACGGACACTGCAGTCCCGTGAAAAGACATGCAAGAAGAAAAAGTAAATATGACGCTTCCAAAATTGCTATATAATATATTGGTCGCAACACGTTTAATGCTTTTCGATAAAAATAATATTTTAAATAACTACTTGTCAGGTTCTTGTTTTCCGCAAATCACTCTGTTAAAGCCGAAGGGTAAATCCTTGCCAAATGTCTGTCATGGCAATGACAGTAATCATCAAGCAACCATCGCTTCAAGAAGTTTATCCGCATTGACTGAATCGTCGAAGGAATCGAAAAACATATGTAAGGGTGCATCAGGAGATAAAATTGATACGACTGGTAAGTTAGTTATCAGCAATTACGTAACACTGCGGAAAAGTATTAGAGATAGAGAAGACACAAGAAAGTTTATAATGCATAATGAAATTAGTCGTATTATGTTGATATTAGATAAATACTTAGATATTTTTTATTGCTATATAAACTATACTAGAACTTACTCAGACAACACGCATGTCCAAAATCGGGTCAAAACATATCATAAAGATATCACTAAGACTTTTAGATGTCTAAACATTGCCATTCTTTTTTAATCGTAATTTAAATTTTTTTCAGATATTAAGTTAAATATTAAATAAAAAATTATGTTGAAATATTTTGGTAATGTGTGTGATAAGATGTCATTATTTATTAAAATTTTGTCACAATGTGCAATGAATTTTTATTTCTTTATAGCATTGAATTTCGAAATGAAATCTATATCAGCGCGATTTGAGTTCTATAATCAGAAAATGGTTTCAAAATTATTGATTTTTGAAGTCTCAGTTCGAGCATCGTCAAAACGGCGTCTGATACTGATGTCACCCTTCGAACGCAAATCAGAGGCCAGACAAATAATGAAGGCGACGGAACTACGAAATGTTTGCTCGTTCTCTCAAACAAGAAACAATGTCCTCGATTATTATCGGACTTCCGAAATTGCCCAAAATGGCAGCGGTGATGAAAATATAACAATTATACAATCACCTGGTACTGAAGGTATAATAGCATCAATCATGTAAAGGCATGATGTAATATACAGTCTGTTCAACAAGAAAGTGTGAGTAATAATCTGAAAAGAATAAAAGATAGAGTAAAGTTGTTTTTGTTTTAATGAAAATAGAAGAGATTTTTAGTAATGCGTAATTATCTAATATTTGATGTAGTCTCTATTATCAATTATTGCTTGGCACCGATTTGATTAGTTTAAAGATTCAAACGTATAAGATAGATGGCGCTACTGTGATTTTCTACAAAAATAT
>NW_017306091.1:1622431-1626675 GCF_001594115.1 Trachymyrmex septentrionalis | reverse complement strand
TATATATATAAAATTTATATATAATTTGTTTACATACATATACAGTTAAGTCTATATATATTATATATAAATTAGAAGTATTTCTAATTATGTGTTTATTTTTGGTTTTTTTATAGTAATTATTTTTATTTTTTATACCGTTTTTTAATTATAAATTTAAGCTTATAAAAAGATTTCTATTTTATACTGTGTTCATGGTAATAAAAAAACAAATAAAGATGCTTTCTGATTTGGGTACCGATCATGTACTTTTCCTTAGGGCGGATATGTGAAAAGCGAAAAATGTTTTCATTAATTTGTACGTTTCCGCTATAGGGAAAAAGTACATATACCCTGACATTTTCAGTTTGGTTGTCCGGATTCTGGACTACTTAAGAGCAACTTAACGAATTTCCTTGGGAAAAATTGAAAGACTATCGAAGTTCCTTTGCCAAGACGACATCGGTGGATTGAACCGGAGAAATTCTTCAGAAATAAGAAGCAAGTCATGACTTATAATATAATTAATATTATAGGCATATATGTATTATGAATATGTATGTATGTATGAGAAGTAAGTTATAGCGTATTCATGTGATATACGTATATTGATATATAATCGACAAGACAGTTTACATAAATCTTTACAACAGATAAATTATTGCTTGTAAATAGTGATCAGACTAGCGAAATGCATTAAACATGTCTATCTGTTCATAAGCACGTATTATATATTTTTTATATTATAAAATATGCTATAAAAAAGGTAACAAATCTAAACTGGCTACATTATTCGATTATCCAAAGGATATATGATATAATCTATCAAGATCTAAGTAGAGTTAAATCTTTTGGGAACGCATCTTTGGAAATTTTCAGTCTTTGTTTAACTCTTTGAGTCATCTGTCATGTATGCAATACAAATAAAATAGGGCATTACAAAATATAGACATAAAAAAAAATCTTATCAAAGGCTATACTGTAAAAAATATTCCTTCTCTTTTCACGTATAAACTCTGACTTTTACACAAAACACGTGTATATATTTTTATGTAACGTATAGAATAATTTAATATATTGGTCGCGTCAAGCAGAATATTTATTTTGCAACTGTCGGAAGTTTTCTTCGTTGAGATAAAATTATTTCTCTAGATCTAAAAGTATAATCCAATTAATGCGGAAAAAAAACTTATAATAGTTGCGGAATAAACATTCTGC
Organism: Trachymyrmex septentrionalis; assembly: GCF_001594115.1. Classification (NCBI taxonomy): domain Eukaryota; kingdom Metazoa; phylum Arthropoda; class Insecta; order Hymenoptera; family Formicidae; genus Trachymyrmex; species Trachymyrmex septentrionalis. The sequence goes on along the minus strand of NW_017306091.1, from coordinate 1,625,478 downwards.
TGAACACAGCCATTGTTCAGGCATCTGCAACCATATATGCTGCATTCTTTGGAAATATCTTTTATGTAATAGAAGAGTATTCGAATAATTCAATCATTTCTTTCTACAACGGAATGAGTTTACCAATTATCGAGAAATTCAAATCCAGTCTTTGGTATGCTTCTCTCTTCCTCTTCTTGATTCAGTTGGGATGACTGAAAGCTACTATAGGAACTGGGTGTTTCTAACAGAGCGGTCGATTCGTTTATGTCGCTTGATTTCGTTCGTGATGTCACCACTAAAGTATTCGATTGACTTTTGTCCGTATCGGAATCCCTCACCAAGCTTTCCAAGTCATCCTCGACATTGCTTTGTAACTTCAATAAAGAGGTCTTGTTGATCAATTTAGCAAATATACTGTCAGAGTGTTCGCTGTCAATTTCATTTGTCAGTAAATCGCTGCACTGGTCATTTTCGAATAAATCGCTGGTGTAACAATCTGATGGATAACTGACTTGGTGTAGGGAGTTATAGTTATCGCTTAATGAGCAATTGTTTCTTTGTGCCTTCGCAGGACTAGAAAAATGCGGTAATTCTCCAAAATGAGTCCTCATTGACCTAGATTTCACATCTTCGTTAGAGTCTATCAGATTAAGATTCATCTGTGATTGAGTCATAAACGAAAATGGTGCGGAGTGTTCATCTCGCCATCGTAAGGTCTGTAACACACAGTGAAGAAGTTATCTAATCAATTTGTTATTTAATTTTGTCCATAAACATTGACGATACTATACTTACTGAACCGGTTTCATCTATGACATATTTCATTCCAGTTTGTATGCGCAGTTTTGGATACCACTCAGGTAATTCCTTTGTCAATTCAATCTTCTTCAAGGTGTACTTCAAAGCTATCTCGGGCTGAATTATAGTCTCGTTGATGGCTTGATTGCGCTCCGCTATACTCAAGGTGCTCCATAGCCCTTCATAGGCTTCCTTCGTTGCTGTTATATCCTCACCGATCCTTCGAGCTATAGGATTTATATTAAAAAAATATTCCTCTGCTCTTGCAGTAAGAGTGCTGGAGCTCATTCCGCTGCGCTAAAGCACAAAAATTTGTTGATGGTCGAATTGATCATAACATGATTAGAATGTGTGTAAAACACAAAGACAAATCTATGACCAAGCAACGTTAAAATTATATTCTGATATACGTACTAGCTTTAATAATGACATAAACAAAAGGGGTATTATATCGAGAGAGAGCGTATTATATCGACATAATAATTATTAATTATTTCGTTATATATCATAGGATAATCGGATAAACGTTTAACGAAAGTAAGTCTCGAATACACGTAAACTATCATCATTGAACATCACATTCAAGAAAATGTGTCGACCCAGAGCTGGTCGACCACTGAAACGAACGTGTCAATTGAGGATAATCAGGGAGGCCGTAGAAGCCATGATGGCAAAACTTGTTATGCGCTTGCGCCTTCTCTAGAGCCGGCAGAGCAACTATCCTGCTTTCGCCGAGCAAATATGTACATGGAATAAAAACTGCTAGTTGCTTTATCGCAGCACACACAATCAGCTACACAACATATTTTATCTTCCCCTTTCAATTAACAATTTAATATTTGTAGTATTTATTACGTTTATTAATTTTTTTATATTTGTTTTTGTTATTATGTTTGTTTTCTAAATATCAAAAAAAATATAAATGTTGACTAATCTCTCAGCAAACGAGAATAGATTGAAATAAATTGAAATGGATACAGATTTCCAGAAATATTGATTCACGAATGTTAAAATGAATGCTTTTCAATCCTGAATGCATTTTTATTCATTTATAGGAATTCCATGGAGCATATCTCTATGCTTTTCAATCTAAAAATAATATTAGCTTTTTCTGTGCACTGTGAATATTGTTCAATTCAAAATTTTGAATAGGAAATGCAGTTTTTCAATCCAATTGCATCCAATTGAATCTAATTGAATCCAATTGAATCCAATTAAATCCAAAAAAAGTGTTTGCTATTAAAAATACGCATTCGGATAGAAAAAAATTTCAATCTATTTTAATCCATTCTCTCGTTTACTGGGCTATTGATTAATTCATGCTATTTCGTAGTATTGTTCGTAATATTTTAATTATAAATTTTTAATTATAAAATAAAAATATCTTCAAAACTATAATTTATAAGATTATTTTTTAATAATTACAATAATTTATGATATTAATTATAACTTTTTTTTGCAAAAAATTATAGTTTATATTATTCTGGCTATACATTAGTTTTCCAATGTCGGAGAACCAATATTGGGAAGCTAATCTCTGCTCAATATTGGTTATACATTAGTTTTCCAATATCGGAAAACCAATATATAACCAATATTGACCTAATGTAACCAAAGAAAACCAATTGAATAGTCGCGATAGGCAAAAACGACTGATTATTATATAGTTATGCAGTATTTGCTTGCCAAGCGAGTTAACTGTTTCATCGTTCGAATACAAGTCAGTTCAATATAACTGTGTTGTCAGGATAAGTATAATAATTTTAGCAGACCTATTCTATAATTTTTAATAATGACAGTGTCAATATTGCTATGTTGTTGCGCAGCTTCTTTATCATATCAATTATCTGTGCAACGACGCTGTAACGACATCGACATTGTCGTTAAAAGTTACAGAATAGCAGCAGGAATCTGCCATTAGCTTACGGTAAATCTGAAATGTCTTGTATACATAGTTTTTTCATAGTTGATTATTTTTTTCAGAATTTCTTATATTATTAAACTTGATTGTACAATGCTAATGGATAGGGAATTACAATAACAGAGTCGAATGAAAAAAGTAACATGTCTATATTATTTTTCTTTTTTTTAACGGCGAGGATTGCATGAGATACTAATGAAGCTAAAATGTTCTCAGCAGACATGTAAAATGAGAGATTAAATAACGTCTTGGAATTTCGCTTTGTATTCAACTATAAAGGAACAAAATCATCTGAATGTATTTATTTAAATATATTTTAAGAGTCCCGCTTAAAAACGAAGGTGAA
>NW_017306091.1:1620231-1622331 GCF_001594115.1 Trachymyrmex septentrionalis | reverse complement strand
TAAATTATCCTTTTTATTATCATACACACATATACAATATTGTAATATCTCATTATCAGTCGCTCGCGATGATAGATCATTTCTATACATTCGACAGACAGATGACTATTACTTAAAGTTTATAAATTAATATAAAGAATGATATATGTAAAGAATAAATGTAATAGTATAATAATATGAAGACATATAACGTATACAATGTAAAGAAATTGAAAATACTTATTTGCATGTAACTAATAGGAATGATAATAAATAAAGATTGCATATGATAATGCACACATAATATTAATATAAAACATCTCAAGTATAAAGGAATATATTTTTAATCACTTTTGTCTTTCTTTATACAAAGTATATGTACAACTTAGTACATTGCAGTTTGATATTTCGTCAATTACAAAATAAAAGTTCTCTTTTCTTAAGAAAACATTTTCAGAAATTTTTTTCGTCAGTACCAACTGCTTGCTTCGATAATTGTAATCTTTTTAAAAGTATCTACCCATCCAAACCGTTCAATGAAAGAATATATTTTATTATATTAAAAATTTTTTTTGAAATCATGATTTTAAAAATCAATAAATTCCTTCATCAGATTAAAAAAAGTAATATAGATTTTAAAAATATTTGCTTTTCAAATCTTTGGCAAAATCTTTATGCATATATTTTAATATGTAGAAATTTATGATGTTAATATTCTGTATAAATATTTTTTATATTTTTATAAAGAAATACATTTTTAATGTGAAAATATTTTGTATTCAATCTATTCTCAAATTCCTTCTGAACAAACAGTCAGAGTAAATAAATTCTTTAAGATGGATGTGTAACAATATTAGATATAATTTTCTCAATATAATTTTTTAAAATATTTTTTTGTTATCTGGCAAAATAATTCTGTCTGATTAGGTACATCAGCATAGTTTATCGCATATATTGCACATTTAAAATATTTTGTTATATATTAGGTTGTACCATAAGAAATTGCTGTTTTATTGACCAAAATAAAAATACTGTTTTAGAAAGAACAAGTTTTATTCCAACAAAACACGCATTGTTAGGCTTAGGATTTGGGACTATCTAAATTCATTTTCGAGATTTAGATTTTGAGGAAATGTATCAATTATCATCGAATAATCCTTTCACTAACAGAGTTCTCTTTAAAAATTATATTAATATTTCTATTTGAGCTGTATTACGTTGTAATTTCAAATCCATATAAAAAATATTTACAATTCTTTCATTTTAGATTGATTATTTTTTAAAAATTATCTTATTTCTATGAAGAATATAAAAAACAATTTAATGATTAAAGAAAATTATAAAATCTGATATTGTGTTGCAAACTATGAATATTTCATAATTGAAATATTATTTCAATTTCAAATTAATTAAATATCAACAATTTTATGTAGTACAACCCAATCCTTTTATTTCTGATACTGTCGTAGTTTTTCAATGACAGAAAGTTGTAAAACTTTTTATTAGATATATCTTAAAGCTAAAACATTGCGTTAACAAAGAAAGACTTATCTAGCAATTACTTTTTGTTAAATAATTTATATATGGAACATGTAAGTTTAGCAGAGAACTTTTTCCATTTTTGATATCTTTATTAAAAAAAATATACAAAATAATTCATAGTTTACGATTTCCTTTTGTAATTATATTACATACCGTGTGTACTTTAATCCTTTAGCTACGAATGGCCACAGAGCATATTCTGTATATTCACAGAGTATTAAGCTATTCCTACATACGAACGTCCACTATAAGGGTCATGACACACAAAAAACGTAAGCAGTAAACGAATTGGCCAATCACGGTAGGAACTGTAAGTTAATAACATAAGTAGTAGCAACATGTTGATTTCTTAATTGTTTATGTTTTATTGCTTAAATTTTTTATGTGCCATAAACCTAAAGTCTATTCTACAATGTGCTCTTTGTTTCCTGTTTCTTGCTTTTTGCCTCTTACTTCTCCCCCCCTTAGCAATTATTTTATCGACAATTGTATTTCTTGCTACGTTTTCCTATTTCTTCCGAAGTTCGTTAACTTTTATCTCGGGCGACATAAAACAAAAAGTCGAATAAGAAAAAAAAG
>NW_017306091.1:1611610-1620131 GCF_001594115.1 Trachymyrmex septentrionalis | reverse complement strand
CTTGCTACGTTTTCCTATTTCTTCCGAAGTTCGTTAACTTTTATCTCGAGCGACATAAAACAAAAAGTCGAATAAGAAAAAAAAAAAAACAAAATGTAAAAAATAGCAAATAGCAAGAAACAGAAAACAAAAAGCACATTGTAGAATAACCATAATGCACAATAGATACGTATCTACCATGGGCAAAGTTAAAATGAGAATAAGTTTCCAAATAAGTATGCTAAAAAAACATGTCTCAAAGATTCTTTAAAAGTTCAAGACATCTAAGATATTGAGAAATATCTTAAAAATTTCTTTAAAAAGAATGATTTTGGTATGTTCTGAAATGTATGATAATCTTGAAAACCTGTTTACCCTTGAAGGCTCGTTTCTTTGTCTTTTTCTAATTCTGAAGATAAGAAAAAGACGAAGAGTAAGTTCAACCGAGATTTAATCTATATTGGTGGAAATGGGCATAAAAAAGTGTGAACTACAGATTTTTTAGTACTATCAATACATTTCGGAATGTACGCGTGTTTGCAAAACGATATCTATTTATCTATACAGAATAAGTAAAAACATTATTTAAGACAATTTTTGAATCTGTCGCATTATCACAAAGTAATGAATAAATATTTTATCCACGGCAAAGCAAAAAATCTTGTGGTTTTTCCGTACGACAATAGCATTTCCTCGTTTAGTGCTCTGTTGTAGCAAAAGGGTTAATTTTCTAGATTATTTGGGCCTTAAAATCTTAGTTTATCAAAATGTAGTATAATTTTAATCAGAAAAGTTTTATGCGAAGAATACTGTATTGCTTTAAGTCTATAAATATAAATTAACAAATTTTACGTCTAAGTCAGCCGTCAACGATTTTCTTTTCATAAGATAAAAAAATTCACAAATAAATCTCGCATTTCTCATATAAAGAACATTGTGTGTATCACAATAATATATTCTTTATATATAAAATGTCGCAATTATATGACGACTTTACTTAAACTATATCACGGTTTTCTCTTCAGAAATCAAGACATGTCGTGTGTCATGGTTGACAATACAGCAACAAGTAAAACAATTTAGTGGAAGAATAGTAACCAAGGGGAAGTGTGATTGCACACGTAAAATAGGCCGAATGCGAATTTGTCCAATTACCCATTCGATATATGTTTAAGAGGACCGAGACTTAATATGGAGGTAGCACCAAGCGCACCCAGATTGCAACTGCTTGTATTTCTCGCACCGTCTATTGTAATTATTGGTAAGCCAAAATAACCACCGGTTTGAGCACTTAACTGCGACAAGGGTATGTAATTTTGAATGCCCAAATTCGCCAAACGATTTAAGACATGTGGCGACTTTAAATCCACGACAGGCAAAGCCAATTCCGTACCTCCGTTTTGTGCCACGGTATCAACTTCCTTGTGGTAAGTCTGTTTGTGCGTTGTCAATGCCTGAACTGTGGGATATTGAGCTGGACAAAGGTTACACCTTAAAAAGAAAGGGATCGATCAGTTCTATTCTCATATATGTTACTATTTAAAGAAAAAAAAAACTCACAAGCGAGGTAATTATAACTCACCTGTGAAGCAATTTGCTGGTCGTTCGATGAGTTGCCATATGCTGCGTCAATATATCTTGATTTTGAAAATTCTTATCACATACCTGACACGTTAATAATGCTCTAGAAAAGATAAATATTGTGTCTTATTGTGTTTTACGATTGTTGATTAGTAAATCTAATGGGACAATGGTGTAAGAATAACATGTAAGCGATGATATAGACAATTCTCACCTCGGCGGTCGACCACGTCTAACTACTGGCATCTGCGGTGGAGTATCCTGCGTTAGATCCACTGTTGGTGGTCTTGGAGGTCGCTCGACTTGGTCATTGATTGGCGATTTGTTTTGCTTATTTTGTGGAACAGCAAACTGCCCTTCTTGTTGCTTTCTTTGTGAACTAGTTGGTATGATAGAAATAGCAGAATTCAGATTGAGCGCTGTAACATTTAAAGGCTGCTGTGAAGGTGATGGCCTCTGCTGCTGCTGGGAAGGTATTTGCTGTTTGTTTTGTTCACTTGTCTTATTTTTATTTGCAGCTGGAGTAACGGTTATACCTCGAGCCGCGAGGACATTCGCCACCGCCTTGGCATCGGATTTCTTTCCTCCCGGGTTCGACGTGTTCTGGACTTGAGCTGGGATGGAACCTTCAGATTAGTAAAGACAATGCTATTTTACTGTAATGCACCCCTTCTGCGAATATAGTAATATAACTATTTTCTTTGAAAGATCTATATTTTTTATATATAACTGCAGCATACATATGCAACAAAATAAAATAAATGGAAAGTAAATAGCAGACGAAGCATTATCTCATTAAAACAAAATATCAAAATTAGCTTCAGCAGAAATAACAGCAACTGCCGTAAGAATTTTCAATCGATTGGTTTATGCGTCGTCTACAATGAACAATAGCAGTAAAGGCTCGACGTCAAATCAATGTTAATTTAACATCACTTGACATTAATTCGATATTGATCGATCAATCACTTGTAGCTGGGGATGTAATAGGGCGTAGAGTAAGTCCGTAAGCGAAATTGTTGAAATTTATTTCGCTTACGGACTTACTCTACGCTCTGTTACATCCCCAGCTACAAGCGATTGATCGATCAATATCGAATTAACGTTGAGCGACGTTGAGTCAGCATCGATTTGACATTGATCGATCCACCATTTCTGGCTAGGTTGAAAAACCAGCTTACTCCCGACATGTCTACAGCCTCTGTCTCTGTCACTGTTCATTGTAGACGATACTTAATATATTTAGATATAGTGAGAAACTAAGGATAAGAACCAATCATATTAAAAAATTTTACAATAGTTGCAACGCTGTCTTTTCTACTAAACGCAATCATTGCAAAAATAAATTGTAGCTATTTGGTTTGCATAAAAGCAACTGAAAAAATTATTAGAAATCATAGAAATCAAATTTCATAGAAGAGGCACTTTACACAGGCGCATAAAAAAATGTAAGCAGCAAGAAAACTTGAAACAATTGATTTCTTATTCTTATGACATGTTATAAACCTACCAGGTTGCCGAACACTTAAAGTGATTGAATCTGTGAGATGTATCGTAGAATCATTTCTAGTTTGTTGTGTGGTAGCTCCTTGAACATTTTGAATAACAGGTAGTCCGTCATTTCTTTTCTGTTGAGCTATAACATGGCAGTCTGCGTCTTCATTTCTATCAGGTAATAGAACATCCATTCGCCTCTGTTTTGCAGAAACGTTATTTTGTTGCGTTATAGGTTGTTGCAAAGGCCTTTTCATGCGCTGACGAGGAACTGGACCCGTGGTTTGTGGTAACCTCGGTACCCTGAAAGTTGAAGGTACTATCTAATGAAAATGCTCGCGTCTGTATGCAAGGTCTACGCTTACCTGCTGTTTTGAACAACAGATGCCGACGGATACCGTCCCCGTGGAACTTGTTGGGGTATTTGGGGATGCATTTGCGGAGGAGGTGCAGGTATTTGAGGATATGGACCCGGAGGATATTGATACAAATGCGCCATATGGGGTGGATAATGTATTCCTTGTGGTCCAGGTACTCTATACAATGGTGGTCGTCCTGGTGGTTGTACAAAATAATTTGGTGCAGGTATCATTGTGTTGGCTCCTGGAGGAAGACTAGGGGGCATTTGCGTCTGTGGAAGAGGCATACGCTGCACTTGCTGGGCCAGTTGCTGTACAGGTGGTGGTAGTTGTTCAAAGTTTACCGGTGATATTTGCATTTGTTGGCCAGTAGCACCGCCTGTTGCCGCTGCTGCCACCGCCGCATTAAATGTCGGTGAATGCCTTTGATGTGGTGACGTTAAGGGTGATGTCCTACTGAGTGGATGCGAACCATTCGTTGACGATACCTCTACGGACGGGGCAGAAACGGCATGAGGCGAATGTGTGGCTTGGCTCAAGTGTGATGTATTTGTGTTCGACGGCAAATGATGAGGCGACAGTTGGCTCACGTTCGGCGAGAGTGGGGTACCATGTACCTGTGCCCGATGTATCGATACCTCCACCATAGAGTGGAAGATGAGATTGGTGCATTCTGGTATATTACATTGATAATGACCGGCTTTACTACGGTGTTCATCTAGATGGGCAATGTCTTTGAATTTTTCATTACAAACTCGACATGTGTTGACAGTCTCCGCTAATTTCTCAAGGGGCACGTACTCTGCCGTTTCGCTAGATGACATATTGTTTGACAACGACACCTCATTTGGATTGCGCCTTTGATGTTCAATGAGAAAGCTTTGCAAAATCGATCCAGCATTATCCATGTTAGCATCGCTGCAAGTATCCCCCTGTTGTTCATTATCTTCCTTATTGAAGTCTTCATTGCTCTTATTTGATAAATCAGATAGTTGATTCCAGTTGAAATTTTGTGTTTGCGATGCATCAGTCGATTCTCTGTTCTTATCTTCATTATTGCATACCGGAGCGCGTTCAATTGCATGATTAGAAAATGTGAAAGACTTTGGATTAATGCTGATGGAAGGATTCTGTTCAAGATTATGTATTATATTAGATCCACTTCTGTCTTCTTCTTCTTCTACTGACGAATTGTCAATTAATTGACTAGCCGATCTGGAACTATAAAGAAACTAAGTTTAGACTACTAGTTTGATTTAAACGTTCACACTTTGTAAGTTTCTTTCTGTCTTTATTAGTCATTACATAAAAAAAAATATTATGATCAAAAAATCTGATGGTTACAGCATAAAAATTTGTATAAACAGAGTGAATGTGAAAGCTATCACAAGTTGAAAATTTACTATTAAGAAAGCTTTACAATAATCTAAACAAAGTTTCACGCTTTTTCTTTGATTCTATCCTGACATTTTCATCTTAAATCATATATACATTATAACATTTTTATCATTCAGTCATACAGTACATAAATTTTGAAATTTATAATTTAATAATTTTAGTATAATAACTGATAACAGAGGAATAACTATTCTTTCTTATTTTCTTTTTATTTCTGTTCCTTTTAAGCTACTCTAAAATAACAATTTCTTAATTATGTTATAGTAATAAATGAGCAACGTAATGATAATCTGATAATAACAATAATGTAATATTTATTAATGTCCAATATTATAATCCATGAACTTACCTTGATTGTTCACCGAGTTTTTTCAAGTTTTCAATAGTTTCTCTACATGTCGCTTCCAAAGCGTCCGTATCCTCATGATCTTCAGATTCTGAAAGTCTTTTTTCAGAACTGTCACAGTTATCGGTATTTGGTGTATCATCGACATTTTGATCATCCTTCTCAACTGGATTTGCCATATCACTCCCTACATCAGAGTCGCTCTCATTAATATCTGTGGACGGTCTTTCATTATCTTCCAGAGGATTTTGATGGTCGGTGTCCAACTTGACATTGTCGTAATCATCCTACAAAGAGAACACAAACAGAAAATAATAAAAAAATTCTTCAAACTTGACATCAGACAGTCTGTAAAGACTCACTTGTTGGTCCACCATCACGTTTTCGAAAGGTTCGTTGATAGAGTTCTCCGCTGCCTTATCAACTCGTGGATCATTTTCCTTAGCACCTGCCACGTCTCTCTGTTGATAGTACTGAATAACAGGATAACAGTTATTGTTCACTACAGTGAAATCTTCCGATTCCGAGGACTTCTTTTTTAAGGTAAGCTTCAAGGATTCGGCGGCTACGTTTTGTTTCTTCAGGGTTAACTTCAACAAACCGGTCTTCTCAGGATCCAGCCAGTACGTTTCTTTTTTCACCTTCACCACTTTCGGATTCGCTACCCTCTTGAGGACAATACGGAGCTTCCTCAAATGAGTGTTGATGTGGACACGCAGCGGTTTCTTCGAGGTAAAACGCTCACCGCAAATGTCGCAATCCAGAAGCAGGTGCTGATCGTTCAAGCTGTCGTTCGACGAGTTGGGAGCGTCCTCGCTAACGTCTGAAACAGAACGCATGAGGTCCCGGTCACTATATCTTCTCTGACGAGAAGGTTACATCTTCCCGTGGCGTATTCGCGCCTGTATATTCATTACACCGCGTGCACATACATCGTTCGCGCTCACGTATACGTCAGAAAGTTTGTTGGTGCGCAGAAGTTACATCGTTTCTGCGAACGGAGTAGGGAGAGAGAGTGAGAAAGAGACAAACGCATGGAAAAAACAGAAGAGAGAGAGAGAGAGAAAGAGAGAGTGGATTCAAGCAACAAACGTACCCGAGGTGGCACGTCACTAAAGAAATCTACCCCTAAATGGTCACTCTGGTCACAAAACGTCATCGGTGAGCCACTTGCGATTTATCGTTCTTTTCTTCGTCAACGTTAAACTAAAACCAGGCGTTCCTTCGCCGAGGTACACTGAGGTTCTGCTTCGACTTGACGCGGTTATACGCGCGTTCACGTAGTTAACACCACGTCCTACGCAGAATGTGGGGGAGACGCGGTTCACGCAGATTATGTATATACCGGTTGCGTACGTATATATATATTTATTTACATGGAGAGGTCGCGTAAACAAATCGACGCGCGCGATTTATACGCGCGGCAGGAATCGGCGGCACGGTACTCGCCACTATTCGCGCAAAATGGCTGACGCCGAAGAATAATTGCTACTCTCGACCGAGAATTGAAAACACGACTCGCCAATCGATACGCGGCTAAAGCGCGCGCCGCATTGGCCGCTTTCGTATCGGCGCGCGATTTCCCGCCACCGATTGGTCGGTCCGGCGACGCGGCGACGTCTATCACGCCCTCGACGCCGAGCTGCGGCGAGTTCCAAAAGCACTCCGGAAAAGTGCTCGTGGAAACTCGGAACACACTTCAATGTCTCCAATTCCGATTTCCCTCGCCGACCGAATTCTGCGAACGACCGAGTTTTCAACCTTTCAACTGTAAATCGTCAATCGATCGCTCATCCTAAGATTCGAGGGAGAACACAAAGGAACGAAGATGAAGGAACTTCAAGTTCGTCCGAGGTACAAAAGAACGGGTTTTGCGTGTTCATTCTCTAAAGAAAACACACACAAAAAAAAAAAGAAAAACAAGAAGACTTCGGGACGCGAACGAAAATGCTAAGATCTGTTTTCTGTGGCTGAACCAGTGTACACTTTTGGAATTTAAATAGGTATATGTTTGATATTTGTCGAAAAGCGAGAAAGAGACTTTTAGACCTACAATCTAGTGCAGGAACAGAAAACAGACCACTAGTAAACAACTGAGGAACGCTCATGTTGCTTCGAAACTTAAGGAAATTTGGGATAGCGGAAAATAAGAGACGACGCACACTTAAGTAATCCGTTAACGCGAAAGAGTGCGACGGACGAGCGGCGGATGTCTCGTTGCTCGGCAACGTCGTCTTCGGCGAGGTGAGCGAGAGAATCTGTTCTCTGTCGACGAGGAGTAAAAGCGGAGTTGCGATGAAACGTGTTCGTCATGGAAATTTATTGCGCAATACGATTATGCGCGCCCTTCTTGCCGCGTGTTTACGAATTCCTAACCTATACGGTCGACGCCGAAACGACCGGCGTTTTACTCGAGTAACTTTCGCACACGTTCCCGTCAAATGAAGATTTATAAAAGTTCGAATACGACGCTAATGCTCGTTAATATGTATAAATGCACCGAGTCATATACGTAACAATATTTATGTTACAATATATAGAAATGAATTTATCAGAGATGTATACATCATAAATGTATATTAAGATATTAATCTTGATTTAAAGAAATAAGAGACAATAAAATGCGAAAGAAACAAAAAAAATGTTGCTGAAAAGCGCTCGAATACTTGCACAACGAGATCAGACGCTGTAGCTGTTGATAGTTGTAATTCATAATTATTTATTGGATCGTGTCTTTTATAATACTTTATAACCACTTTATAACATTTAGAAGGAAATACATATAACACGAGATGATAATAGGAGATACATAGAACTTCTTTGTGCAAAACAATAGAAACGGGGATACATTGCTAATCCGACAGTTATAAAAGTTTATCACAAAATTATAATAGTTCGCAAAATAACACAGAGTAATATAGAGTAATACTCATGAATATTATAAAGTATAATACCATCAAAAAATCATGAAAAGAGAATGTTGATTAGAAACTGAGGGAAAATAATTTTTTTTCTTTTCATAAAATAAAGAGAAATATCAAGACAATTGTAATATCCATATACACATTTATTAGTACATCTATAAGATAAGGTAGATAAATTGTTTCTCATCGTAGATTTTCATTATTAAAAACGTAGAATGAATATCAGGAGGATTCATCTCCAGATAAGAAGCAGAAGCAAAGTTAAAAACAGGAAGTATATATAATACATAAAGCTTAAGTTCACTTTAATGGAAAAGATAAATTTTGCAAAAAGAATAACAGTGATAGTAACATGATTAAAAAATTCACTATTACAGATAATTTTGATATGTTAAATATGAAATTTTCAATATTTAAATTGAGCAGTAATGAATTCATTT
>NW_017306091.1:1593443-1611510 GCF_001594115.1 Trachymyrmex septentrionalis | reverse complement strand
TATATATATATATATATATATATATATATGCATATATTTTAATATTCAAATTTTTCAAAGTTTAAACCTTTCAAAAATATTATAATTATTCAAAATTTGACATAAGAATATGGTGAGACTCATATTTATATGTCAGTCTGTACAGAATTATACTTTATAGAGAATTAGTATTAGTCTATGTTACAACTGATTATTGTTATACAAAACACGTACCGAAATTTTGCAACAGCTCCACAGCGCCGTCCTCATACATCTTATTTTTTGTAGAAAATTTAAATTCCTGAAAATCGTGATACAATCGGATTATTAATTTTCGCAATCTGCGAATAAATAAGCAATACTCGGAGTTTTATCGAGCAGACGGAAAATTTTTATACAACATCCGATTACATCAAATCTGCGCAAGTTTATTAAATATAAACAGGCACGCAGGTAGTTAAAATCTCGCTTTATAGCGAAAGAAAGAGAGAAAGGTTTTATAACGATTTGCAATTTTCCTATTTAGTTTTCTCGCAAGTAACGCGTTTGTATACTGCGGCAAGCTTTATACTTACAGACATTGTTGTCAACATCGGCTTATCCTTGGGTGAACAATCTCAGATGCTATAATCGGCACGAACATCGCGTACTATCAGCGATTATTTGCCAATACTAATACGCGCGCACTATCACCGGTTGCTCTCATTGAAACCCGAAATTCGGTGATTATTCTCAATTGAATTCCCAATTCGAGAAGCGGGCGGTCTTTCGGTAGCCGCACGAATGATCGCGTCGGATTCATAACAAACCGGAGCACAAGAAGAAGAATTGAGATAAACTACACGCGACACCGGCGACTTGACATTTCTTTAATACTACCTTTCGAATCGGTAAACGCAAACAATGTTCAACGGTAGGTAAAGTCAATTAATTACGCGCGCTTTCTTGGCGCATTCGGCGGGAGACAGCGGGTGAGAGAAAGAGAGAGAGAGAGAGAGAGAATCGACCTCTCATTTCGTCGCACGAACAGCAGCCGCGCCGCAGCTGCGGATCAACATAAAAAAAAAGTGATCGATCTTCCTTGCCTAGATGCCGTCACGCGAATATGATTACTCCCGCGCTTTTGCTCGTGAGTAAATTTTCTCTTACACATGATTACGACATGACGCGACGGTATCATGACATGATCACTTCTGTGGTCGGTCCGTGCATACACGGCACTACTACACTCGCTTTCGCTTCAAACAGTTCAAACGGGTTTCAATGACGTGATGTGCATTCCCCGGCGGCAGCCACGGCTATGATCCGTCGCCCTGTTCCGCGTCCAGTCTGAAGTTTATTATTAGTACTGAGGTACCCGATATGGGGGGTAGTAGTAAAAGATGTAGGTGACGTCGATCGCGCACGAGCGGCAGGATAATTAACTCTTGTATGAATTGTTGAGGACGAGTTCAGAGTTTTTCAGATACGTCGTTTTGTAAAGACGCGCGCGCGCGCGCGCTCGTGAGGTAGCGTGCGCCGTTTGCCGTTCCAGACGGCGGGATTATTACTCTCCCTCCCCTCCTTCTATCTCCCACCATCCAATATTCCTTCCCATTTCCCTCCCCCTTCTCTCTCTTTCTCTTGTTCTCTTGCTGCCTCCCTCCTCCCACCCTTCTACCTGTTCTTGCCGCGTCTCTTGTCCGCTGGGGAGGGAGAAGAGTGGGAGGGGAGGGGGTTCACTCTTGTTATGCTTATACATATGCGTGATGTATACTTACGAACGCGTATGATGCATCAGTGTTCAGATCCTTCGCGAGGAACCCAGCAAATATAAAAAGTACTATTTCGACGTGACGGCAGCCAGCGAGGCAGTCCAAGGCAAACGGACGGACAATAACAAATAGAAGGAGATGATTCTAAGAAAGAGGAAGGATGACGCGAAAAGGGAGAAAGCGTGGTGGGAGCACGAATGAAAATTAAGTTAACCTAACGTGTACTCAAGTACGGGTGGGGAACCAATGGGAGACGGCGAACGCTCGTAACCACAACCTGTTAAACTATTCTGTGCCAGTCGTCCCCTTTCTGCGCGTACCCGCTTTTCCTACCATTCGCCCCTCCCTCCGTCTTCGCTACCCTCTTTCACCAAGTTTCCTCTTATCCCCCCCCCTCTCTTCCCCACCGTTCCCCTCTTCTTTCTCGCTCGCACTTGTGCCACCAAATGCCCGTGGCTTTCAACTGAATCCCTCATTCCATGCAATTCCCCAGCAAAACCGTCAACGCCAACTGTCCAATTGCCGTCTGTCATCCATTGTACTTAAAAGCACGCTGACGATTTACATCCATAATTTCGCGATTGTTCTTCTGGTTCCGTGGAAATTAAAACCGCACCTGTTTCTTTTGTTATGGCATATTACTACGTAGCACCACGTAGTCGTTATGACATTGATCCATACAGTCCGTGTCGGAAATACCAGCCTATGCGACTCAAAGCTGGCAACATATGATGGTGGACGCGACGTACTTTACTCTTTGCTGTAATTAAATTTCTCGCAGTTGGTTTCATCTTGTATAAAGTATAATTTATTATCGCGTAAAATATATTTCTCTTTCAATACAATCAATTTAAGTTAACTGCTCTACTCTACTTTATGTGAAACTTTTAATCTTATCAAAGCTAATCTTAAGAGCATGATTAATTTATAACTTTACTAAGTTTCCTTATTTTTTTCTTCACTGATTACAGTATCTGATGTCTGAGAAGTTGATATATGCATAATATGAATAATCAATTGCATAATATTGCATCTATAATACAGTCATAGAATATATCTGATGTTTGTGCATATATACAGGCTGATTCATTTTAAATATATCGATTTTTTTCTCGAAATAAGTTCCTGAAAAAATAAAATTCTGAAATATTAAATACAAGTTTTACAATTTTAGGATAGTATACGCTTGCAAATTTTTTATAACGTGTTTTTGTGAGATACAAATAAAAAAAAAATGAAGCTATTTAACTTTTTCATGCAATTTAATTTCCCTAGTTATTTTGTGCATAATAAAATACGAAAATTGTTAAAAAAATCGATAGTTTACTTTTCATATTTTATTCTAACATATTTTATTATATAAAAAAATATCCCCTAATCTATTAATTTTGTAACTTCATATTTAAATTTTTATTTGCAGAATAATTTAATAATAGGAATTGTATTATACACAGGAAAATTAAACGTTTCTATTTTATAAAATATCGATTACATTGATATTTTACAAATATGATTAAAAAATATGATTAAAAAATTTGCAATATGTATTACATTACTCATTTAAAATTCTAAAATTTTCATTTGAAATATTTGTTTAAAAAATATTTTATTCGAAAGAAAAATTGATGTCTTATTAAAAATGAATCACTTTGTATACAAACTGAAAAGATAAGCGAACCATATTTTTTTCCAAAAGTTAATTTGAAGAGGGAAATTTATAGTGCACAAATAGTGTAATTGCATCCTGAATAACCAGTTTAGCTTGTGGAATCCACGCGAGCAAGGCGTGGCCGGTAATGGTTAGAGGTCGATGAGGACGAATATAGTAGGGGAACTTAACGGAACCTGTCGAAAACGGCCGAATCTGCCGTCTATTGATCGTAACGAACCTCGGTCCCAGACTTCGTGTAGCACAATACCTGGATTCTATTTTTAGAATCGTTCCTTTTTTTTTTCTGGGATTGGCTCTTTTTAATTTGGCAGACTTCAGACAAAAACTTCGGAAATGAGTAGAATAATTGAGATCTGAACTCATTTGTATGCCACGTCCCTGAAACAAAAGAAAATAAAGACGACGCGTTTGCGTGTAAAACTGTTCAAAATGGAACCAAGTATATATATTTTTAGAATTATAGTTATACAGCGTAAAAATAGTCTTTAATTAAATATTTTGTGCGCACTTTGTAGCTAATCAACTCAATGACGTCATCACTTACAGTGAATAGAAATCCGTCAAAGAAAGAACGCCTCCAGTCGCAACGCTTCGCTCATCGTCTACAATTGCACTTAATTGCATACAAAAGTCATTGGTTATATTACTTGTTCGCTCATTTGTTTTACATTACGATAATATGAAAACTCATAGTCTAATGCTATTTGTCTGTTAATGCAATAATAAATATTTATAAAAAGTTAATCAAAGCGGTGTAATCAACCAGTCAGACGTTGCTGCGATTCTGCGCTGTAAAGCTGTATGCATACAATTGGGTGGTCAAATATGCACCCGGTTGCCACTAGTATTTACATTCCGAGAAATACTTGATTATCGATCCCTCCCATCCCCCACTCTTCGCCACTTCCGTTCTACCACTAGTAGAAACCCCATACTATGAGCAACGACTGCGTTAGTTTGGCGCAGAGAAGGTAATCCCCTTTATGGAGCAGGCAAGATTATCACGATATAGTAGCGGCGTAACTTTGGCACGAGAAGTGGGAGGAGGAAAAGGGAGGTGGAAGAGGAGATTGCGACTGGGGGAAAGGGGTGAAAGGGAGGGAAAGGATGAAGGAAAAAGAGATGGAAGATGCTTCGTATAACGTACATTGACCCACCATTTCCCTCTGTTACTTCCCCTCAAACCGATTTTACCACAGTTGCGTACAATATTTTAAGCTCGATTTCTTCTTGATGAGTTTTGTTCAAGTTACGTCCCTCGAATAAAGAGAAAGGGGGACAGAATGTGAATTCTCGACGTTTCGTTATTCGTAATTACGAGACTGTATCTCACAATTTGTTCGAGCTTATCATAATACCGTGTGTAATATAGAGGTTGTAATTTGTATTCATTATCAATATTAATGTGCAAATTTAAACATAAATTATGTATAATATTTTAAAACTCGATTATCTGAATCTGGACAAACTTATTAAAAATAAATTAAACTTCCTTGTTATTATAGAAGAAAATATGAATAAAATGAATGTAGTTAAATGAAAAAAATTTTTCATTTCTCTCACACATACACAGCTGTTACAATATAACTCTGTAATGTCTGCTTTATTATAAGGGAATATAATATAAAAATATTCAATGAATATTAATAGCCTGCTGCAAAAGCAGAATAATATGACCATTACAACTTAGTCGTATAAATTATATCAAACATTTGCATTTAATATTTAAATATGCGATATAATACGTATATTATATTCCAGTTTCTGAATAATCACGTGAGGTAACACGCTGTATACGGCATAATAACGAAATATATAGCCACAGTTTGTAGGTGCATGTTGGCTTGTATAGCCAACGGCAATAACCGAGTACAAGCTAACATTACTCAACTGCAACGTAGGTTAATGCGCCCGCAGAGCGCGCAATAAAAATAATAGCTCTTCCCCTCTTCCATTCCGCCACTCCTGCTGCGAAGGGCAGAGGAGAAATAGTGGAATTTTCCACGGTCGAACTGCGCCTGTGTCGCTGTTGCTGGTCAATCGGTCGCTGCTGTTGCTGGTACGCTTGCTAGTCCTCATCCTACGTGATGGAACAGCAGAAACGACCGACTCAACAGAGAGCGAATGCCTGGGAACGTAGTGGGGAGGTGGGAGAGACCTACCCCACACTGCCTCGAGTACCTTCATCTCCTCGCTTCCATTTCTTCGCTCCCGGGTTCTTCCTTTCATCCCGCATCTACCTTACCCCCCCCCTCGCCCCTCCCAGAGATTCACCTCTATCCTAGAACCTTCTACCCATTTATTGCTACCAATAAACTTTGTGGATTATTATAATGCAAATTAAACTCATAAATTCTTTTTTCTTTGTATAGAATGATGTTTTCATCTTATTTTTCTTTTATGTATTTTGCTTTACGACTATTCAGGTATTATTAATCCATTACTGCAGAAATTACTTTGTGACCTTGGATTTTACATTTTTTTCGAATTTTACAAATAACATTTCTTTAAAAAAATCTAAAAAAAATTTTTGAATCATATTGCATGAAAATTGTTAACGACAGCCATTTTTCACGAATAGAAAAGACTAAAAAAAGTATTTCTTTTCATGTTGAATATTATATTAAAATTATAAAAAGATTTACAACATTTCGTTATAATTATATTTTCTTTTTTCTACGTTTTCTTTTTACTCTGTAAGCTCGATATATCAACGTTATTTTTTGCGACGTAAAAGTAATATTAAGAGAAATATTACTCCTTCCTCAAGTCATATGATGAATAATTCTCTTTGATATTTTAGTTTTTTTCCTGCACGGACATCAGATATTATAATTATTTGAAAGGTAATTATAACATGCCAAGAGTACGCGAGCGTGGTAATAGTTTATCAACAGTACGGTAATATTTTCTCGTGGCGAGGTTAATATATAACATGACCTCGTTTGTTGACCTCACTGGTTGCTAAGCACCACAGTCGTACCGGCATTACCGACGTGGCATGGCGGAGTATGGGAAGCGGGGAGGGCTGAAGCTTTAGCGACGTTGCCAAATTGCTCACGAATGTGTATGTGATCTAACCACCAACACGATGCAACCAACCAATCAGCAAGCCAACCGACCGTTCGATGCATTGAAAATTTCTGGTATCATGAACGGAACAGTTGGGCAATTATGTGCAGAACCAGGCGAGATTAATCGCCCAATTGACAACCGTTTCCTTTCACGATAATTTTCCTGTTTCTTTTTCTTGTAAATTGTACCAGATCCATATATGAATTGAAAGTAGTAACAAAATAATTACATTCGAAAAATTTTAATATAATTTGTGAAATACACAGTCAGTGTCTACAATAAAAACGTACATTACAATACAGCACGGCTGCAAAATAAAAAAAAATATATATTAATATACATATATTGATTTTGCTTAATAATAATAGAAAGAATAATTATTATTTTTAATTTATTTGAAAATAATTTTATTGTCTCGTAACAAGTTTTGAGCTGTTTTTTTGTTCAAATTAAGCTTACAGATGAAGTTAAAATATCGATTGCGTAATCAAGAAAAAGTATACAACAGTAACTAATATGCGTTTAACTGTTGCGTGGTGATGCTGACTTGCTACATTCGGTCACGTTAAGCATGATTATATAATTGGTGACCAACTTCGAGTAATTTACTATTCAAAGCTGCGAATTATTTTTAGCCTGCGTGAAGTATAGAAAGTCATGATCCAATTCTTCTTAATCTCGTTAAACATATAAATGAAGTACTTTATGTTTTTCTTTTTCGATGTTACAATAATGAACTCGTAAAATATATTTTATTTTTTCTTTGGCAGTAATAGATCAATAATTATAAAATATTATGTTATAGTTTTCTAAAAAAAGATACGTCATAAGAAACATATGTCATATTAAAAAGTACTAATAACATTTATATGCAACATATAAATCTAAAAATGAATTATTAAAAAATACTTTAAAAGTATTAATTAAAAGCAGATATAAGATTATTGCAAATGTAACCATATAACTTTACAATCAAGTATTATAATTTAAATACGTGATTATAATTATTATATGTACTCGTATATTATAAGCCATATAAGAATTTAATTAGTATTGTACAATGTTAATATTTATGTATTATCAGTTATAATCAAGTAATTTAAAGCTTCGTAAAACTTATTTGATATATAATTTAAAATAAAATTTTTTATGTCACATAAATTTTATATCGTATAAAATGAAGAAACTACAGTGAAGTATAAAAACTTTATGTGCTTGGATCGCTCTCTCAACTTGTGTTTCATATATCTGTTTTTTTTCTTCTTCAGTGTGGTATATCAGGTCACAATTTCTTTAGAGAGAGCTGGTTTATGGCTATGTGACTTGCCCTCTGAGAGGCTGACCTGGAATCAGTACCCCGATTCTGTAACTTTTAACGACAATGTCGGCATCGTTACGCAGGTATACTAGGGACTTTCTACAATAAGCCATTACCTACTTAAGCTTTAAGTAAGTCGTAAGAAATTGACCAATTATAGTTCAATTTTCTTACACTCGATTATAACTAGTCAATTTCTTACGATTTAAAATTTAAGTTAAAATGATGGCTTGTTGTAGAATGTTATACATGACAAAAAAGCTGCGCAACGACAATATAATGATATCAAACTGTCGTTAAAAGAGAGAATTACAGAATTAAGGTTTTTTTTTCTATAGCGACATTTGGGAAATAACAACCAGAGTGATTTCCCGTTTCTCTTTTCTGGTAAACTTTCAACAATAAAATCGAAATATATGTCGGAATCGAATCCGAAACTCATCGATTATGACAAATAATTCGAATAGGCTTTAATAAATAAATCAATAAATTAAATTAAACCTTTTAAAGCCGACACGGATTATTAATGTGTCACTATATACAATTTATTCAAAATTAAAAACATAACCGGTTTAATTCTTACTTTGGATTCTATTCAGTATAAATTAATAAATCTTGCAGTACCAAAAAAAAAAAAGGAAATCATCGATTATGAATCAGCCGTTTTTATAATCAATCATGCGTTATCCCATATATATTTGTTTCAAAAATATATTTAAAAAATGTAAAAAAACGCGTCAATTTTTCTCTCAAGTAGTATTTCAAAATTTAAATGAACAAATGCGATAAAAAATGCTGTCTATATGGGGACAAAAAAGAAGACAGTGTTGTGCATATTATATTATATTCCTATCCAATGCGTGAAGATGATACAAATGCTGAGAGAGCGTATATTTTTAGATTACGGACATCTGGAAAAAATAAAGATGAACAGCTTCTTAAGTCTAGTTCAAAATTCAAGCTTAGGGATGTTTGATAAAGCTTTATTTTAATCAACGAAGAATATTTCAACCTAAAACATTAATACCTAATGATCGATAAAAGTTAATAATTATTAATTATTAATTATAATGAATTGTTAATAATCAATTACAATTATTGTGAATAATAAATAATTATTAATAATTATTTATTATTCACAATAATTGTAATTGATTATTAACAATTCATTATAATTAATAATTAATAATTATTAAATATTAATTATTAAACAATAATTAGAAAAAAGAACTAGTGATGAACAATCAAATGCTATTCTCAGTGTATAAAATGATTAACACAGTTTGAATGTTTCAGTTCAATTTTGAACCATTTAGCAGTCTTAAAATATATGAAACAATAGTTTCACATTTTCAATTGCACGTGATAAGAACGATCCTGGAGCTATAAGTTTAATAAGTGTCAATCACAGCCGGTTGATAAGTCTAGTGAATTATGGACTATTATAACAGGTGAAACAGAAAATAAACGACCAACAGGGCGAATGAATAATAGTGGACAACATATCGTGGATAATACACAAATGGTATAAAAATAAATGTAACAAGTGCAAAAAGAGATATAATTAATAAATCAATAGACAGTCAGTAATTAAAATATTTAAATGTCAAGAAGTCGGGAATTTAAAACACACAAGTACACTGTCAATAACATAAAAAGGAAAAAGATTATTGTTTAATATATTTTAAGATTGTTGAAGATGGCTTGAAATTAAACCGAAATGTTGTATTTTCAATTCAAATTATGTATCTTTAATAAACTGTGTTAGTCATTTTACTTTACATTTCATATCGAATAGATTTTGATGATTTATGAAGCAATAAAGGAGACATTCATAATTTTATACATTTGATAAAATAGTTTGCAGTTTGCATGCTGGCGTATTCTTATTCACATTATTCTAATATGCATTATATGTAAGTGTTAGATTAACTTTGACAAACAAAAAATTTTACACGAGATTGAAACTTTGAAATTCTATTTGAATTAGTTGTCATTGAAAACTTGTATTGATATACAAAACAATTATCATGATATTTTTTTATTTACCTCAGTATTCGAGACATTTTAATTAAAATATTTAACAGAGGAATTCCAGGTAAGCTACTCATTGTCAGTACAGCCTTGGAGTATACTGTAAGATATAATTTTACTGTCAGTCGATTTTTATATACCTAACGATGCTTGAGGATTCTTTGTTTTACATTTGTAATATACGGGCAGCAAATATGACATACGAGATTCAAGTTCTTAAATTATATACAGTTATTACGTTACGTAAAAACTATGTTGTTTATCCAATTATTATATGTTGCAACATTTATTTTCTATTTTTCTCTGCTGTTTAAATAGAAACATTGCAGAATCATATATGGTAAAACGTGAGGACTTCCTAGTATTTAAAAATGAGTTTCAAACTGCATCAGAGTAAAAATAAAATTAAGTTAACTGGACTCTATATAGAATAGAACAATATATCCTCTACTCGTTATTTGTGATTGCACTATGAATTTAATAGAGCATTAATAAATCATGTTCGTCTGATTCGATTGTATCAATTTATTGCTCAATTTGTTCAATTCATTGTGTTATTGTTATTAAAGCAAAATGCAGACCGTGGTCGTGATGTAATATTTCATATTCATAGGTATTTAGTTTATATTTTCGTCACGTTTGTTTAGAACCAAAGAGGATAAACTCTTTGTAAAGTATTATAGAACCAATACGGCCAACCTAGGCGTACTAATGTGAATGTACACATATCGATTGTTTTTTTTTTAGTAGTTTTGTTATTCATAATAAATTTTAATTCACTACTAAACATTTATCAATCAGTTTTTAATTTTGGAAAAATAAAGCTTAGGTACGCTAGATAGGGTCTGGTTACTTTAGATTAAAAAACTAACTTTGAAAGTTTTTGCACTTTTTAAGATTATAAAAAATATGTATCATTTTGTTTTTTGAATTATTTTATAACTTATTCAAATTCAAGTTAAAGAAAGTTATTTATATATTATCAGTGCGCTCCTCGCTCTGATGAAGTGAACGATAAGGTTTACGAAACGTTGGTATTAGCGATCACAATATGGCGATAACCCGCAAACCTTTTGGCATTTCTGAATACCCGTGGAAACCTTAAAAATATTATCATTTATATATTCTTTTTAAAATTATGAAACGACCGTGTAAATGAGAACATAAATATGATAGAGAAAGCCAATGAATGGTCAAAGATTTTAGATGTTTCAAATAATACGATATACGATATATATGTATATTCTTTGTTGAAATATTTAAGATATTCTTTTTAGATTCAATACATTAGAAACCTTAAAAAAATCTTTTAAAAAAAGGTATACATCAGTACATAAAAATAATAGTGCCTCATTATTAAACAAAATTTTTTAATGTAAATAAAAAATTAACTAATCAAAAAGATATAAATCAATCCAATTAGCCAAATACTACTGACAAATCTATAATTACAAACATATATTTTTGAAAATAATACATAATATTTTTAAGTACTGATAGAATTTTATTTTATTTTTCTATAATATTCTATTGTTATTGTTATTTAATTAAAAATCATATAAAATGAATTTAAAATAAAAGTAAGGCATAAAAACATGTCATGTCCAATCATATTTCTACAAACATCTTTTTAATTTAATATTCCATAGATCGTAAGAGAGCATATTTTTAAAGCGAAAGCCGCGAACCATTCTGTGAAATTTGATATTACTTATAATATTGCATTTTGTGAAATTTGATACTTCTTATAACATTGCATCATTTTAGCATCACTAAATATAATTTATTATTTTCTTATTCTAATAATAATTCGTAAATTTTTAGATATTATTAAACATATTATTAATAAGAAGCTATTAATATTCTTTCCTATTTATAACATTTATGTACATTTACCTATATATATAAATGTTATATATAATAATTTTTTTTATTCTTGATTAAATAATCTTCCAATTAATTTATGTGCGTAATTCATGTACAGATTGAAAGATACTATATGCTTTAATTCAAACGAAAACGCTCGAAAAACAAAAGATTTGAATAAATTACTTGATAGCGTTTCGTTTTTTTAATTACGTATACTTGATGTCGCGATACTACTTCATTCTGATAATATTCCAATTCAAAATAATTTATTTAAAATACTACTTTAAAATGGTATATAGTTTTTGGGTTGCTGTATATAATTTCCGTAGCCATAAGATGTACCGTAAGAATTAGCCAATTAAAAGTTTAAAAAGAATAATAACTTATTTAAAGTATTTGAAGTATTTAAAGGGGATATTAAATTGAAAAATGTGTCCCTTATCTATTTTATATCTTTTTATACATATACATCACATCGATCAATAGTATATCTAAAGAATCAAAAAATTGTTGAGGATCCGTGTACTGGGAATTCCGTAGGAAGATTACCCTCCTAGCATTTCGTAATTAGGTATAATCTCTTTTGATGATGCGAAAAATAAGGATGAGAGAAAGTTTTGTCTGTATTAAATTCAACGTCATTCGTGAATCTACATATTTACTTAATTTTCCAACATCAAGAGTTTTTGCAATTGCATGTTTATAACATTCTTTTTTTTTTTAGATTTTTTTAAACATTTTTTGTGAAATAAATAGAATAAGATGAGAAAATATGTAGATCATTATATACATACAACATATGGTACGTGTAAGAATAAACCAATTTGGCATTTTCAATGAATGACTTCTTATGTCTAATATTAATTAATAAGTTATTTAGTAAGTTATTTATTTGTTTAAGAGTGCGGTCGAGTTGCCGCTACGAATGTTTCGGAGCATTTGATTGATCAATCAGAAAAAAGAATTTTATTAATTGACCAATAAAAAAACGATTCGAAGCATTTGTAGCGGCAATTCGACCGTACCCTTATATTTCGAACTACGCTGATTACTATTTGGTCTTAAAAATAGCCTTATATCAAAGGTAGAAATTTTATCTCGTTATTAAATTAATGTACACTATACTATTAATAATATATCACTAATGAGCATCTTATTAATCTTAGTTTGCTACACGAGATATTTATTACGAAAATTATTACCTCAGGAGTCGAATATTCTCTCTATTTTCTTCTATTTTCTCCCTATTTTCCAGAAAGGGCGTCAGTTGATCGCCGAGATTTCTAATATAAAACTTCATGTATAAAACTTCTCTAGCCCATTCATCCTACTATTGATATTCAACTGAGATATTTCTCACAATAAATTTCACATTTATACGTGATTTAAGATGTTCGTTAGTAATATAAATTGTACATCAACTTCATAACGTCAATAATTTTTTATTGATTTTTAAACAAAAAAGAAATAGATACTAAAATTTTATGATGGTATAAAAATAAGGACAAAATATATAATTTATTACTCACCAATTTATGTCTTAAATTTTTATATCCAAGACATACAAAAATTGTATTTTGCTGTTTTTTTTTTAACAAAATAGAAACTACAACATATGTTGTTAAGAGAAGACAAAGGGTTTATAGGGATAAAAAAATCGATTTTTTAATTTTTGCTGATTATTGTAGTAGGTATGATTGTCTAAGAATAGAATGCTATTGATTTTATTACGAAATTCACAACTTGAACGAAATTAGAACTGAAAATCTGAAGTAACGCAAAAAACCGACAGGGAGCGGTAGGCTTCGGATAGATTGGGGACAGCTATTGTTACAGTGGGAAATCTTTCTTTAGAAATACTTGTATCGAAATAAGACATCCGTCCTTAACGCTCTATTATTATAGACCTGTAGCATAGCGTCTTCTTTATACTATAGAAACTACGGTCCTACGCGCAACAGAGAAAACAAAAACGAATACGTATCTTTCTGACTCTCTCTTGCAAACAGGGTTAGCCAATCAGTGAGTTCCTGACAAAAAACGTACAAAGAAAAAGTTTAATCATTGAATCAGAATGTCTAGAAATTAGTACAATCTAGTACATTCCTATTCCTCGATGGTGCGCTCCAATATGTTATAAAGCTCATTAGTTTTTTATCTAAACTAGTATACATTTCCTATACTTAAAATAAAGTAGCTATATATTTGAAGTTGAGTTTGGTGAAAGCGAGAAAGAAAATTTTAGTGACAAGGAATAGACTAAAAATAATTGTTGGAAGAAACACAGACTGAGATAGATTTAGGCTGGTATTCATAGTCCGATTTTTTATACATAATTTAAGACCATTTTAAATGTGATCACAAGCAGTCATAAAAATTCTATCCAATTAATAAAATGACTTGAGATTATACGATCTTGAATGTTAAATTGGACTATGAACAGACATCATACTACAGTGCTGGCAGTTTTTAAAAGAGAGATATATACTTTAATTTAAAAAAAACATACGTTTGGACTTTAAACACGTTTTTTCGAAAACATTTTTCAAAAGTTTTGCTAAAAAAAAAAAGGATTACATAAAACAAGATAAAAATTTATCTCCTTTTTTTACATCTTTTACCAATAATGAATTGAAAATCCTATTTAATTCAGACACAGTATGGATGAGAAATAATTATTTATATTTTTATTTGTTTTATGAATATTCTCCAAGAGTTTATGAAAATAATATGCTAGAACAGATTTGAATAGTTCTGTTTCTTATGTGCTGAACTGCATTAACTGTTATATCCTTATGTTTCATCGTTGCTGTAATATTTGAAATTTGTTCATTCGTTCTGCTCAATCGAATATGAAATAATCTCAAAGTTAGAAGAAGATATCCATTAGAATTTTTAATTTAAAATAAGCAGTCATCTTTAAAGTTGATTTTGAGATATCTTCTGACGCTATTTTGCTATGCTATTGTATCACGTTTAACATGCAACACAAACATAGTATTGTGATGTTATTAATATATCTTCCAGACTTGTAACATTTTTATCTTTGATAATCTCATCAAATCATAGAAATTTGGAATGAAAATTAGGAAGATGCAGAAGGTAAACCTAGTAGTTCTACACCTAACAATCTCTCATTACACGAGAAGATACACATGATAAATTCTTCAGCTTTAAATCTGTCAAGCTAGATTTCATAAAGTGCCTGCTATAAATTTTGTCGATAACAAACTATTGATTGATATACGACATCTAGCATATACAATGGTAAAACACTGGCAGGAATGTAGAAGTTTGTTTTACTAACAAAATATGATGATAGATTGATGGCAAAAATTATGATATATTTAGCAAATTATGATATATTTATCATACAATTTGACACAAATAGAGCAGAATCGCGTTTGACAGATACTATTTGATTTCTGCTGCCAATCTGATATCAAGTTATATATTACCATTTTGCAAAACACAAGCTTAAAGAGTAGTTGATTGAACCAATTTCACAGAATATACACTAATAACATCACATTAATGTTACAATTTCTTATTCAGCAATGCAACCATTACAACATATCGTATCACATTATTATATTGAGTGGATGATTATAATATTAATATTACTGTTAGTTTCTGTTCCGCTAGCAATTTCTGGTCAAAATTGCTATCCATATACATGACTGTGGTCAGATTGCTTATTGAGTCAGGATTTGCCTAATGAAAAATTAATATCGGGCTAACATTCTGGATCGCAAATTTTCAAAGATTTCCAACAATTGCGGATATGTCGGAGCTTATAGGTATCGAAAAAAGTTGAATCCAGCTGTTTCCTTTCGGAGCATGCTTCATGATCAACTGTCCGTGCTACTCAATCCGACATATCCATTCGACAACAATCTGTTCGCTTTGTGCTTACTGCACTCGAATTATTCGCTCCTCCTCTTTCCAACGCCTAGATATATGTTTAGATCTCGTTTCCGAACGTGTAAAGTATCTGGGAGTGCAGATGAGAGGAACAAACGTATCATCATGTCCGCGACAATCTGATGAGTCAAATTATCAACAAAGTTCTCGTACGTCGTTTTCGGATTTCGATCTAATTTTACTCCATCAAAGAGAGTAAGAGAGACACTTTTTTTCCGTTAATTAAATTTCAAACGTGTCGTTTTTCTATTCCACCGTTCGATACGTAGAAGATACTCAATGCTTGTTGGTTACGCTTGCACTGAATTTAATGCGGAATGCATTGTTTTGTAAACAATGACAGAGTTCGGCCAACATACGTCGATTGTCAATTAATAACGATCGACAAGCCAAAGTTTTAAGCACGTGTAAACAAAACTTTCCTGTTGTCTTTTATTTTTAGCTAACAATTGTGATATTGTAATTACAAAACGTGTAATAATATATGTGTATAAAATAATTAGATTTCTTTATTATACGATAATGGCGTATTTATGTTGCCAAACGAGTTTAGTTTATCTATTTGATTGTAATATAATTAATCACTATGATTTGTTGAATGCGTATGTGATTTGTAGATAAATAATCATATACAGTATATAGAAAATTATAATTTTTATAAAATTACAAGCTTGTCGCATAAAAAGACAGCCTTTGCATAGAAATATAAATTTCTTGAATTTGATATAAAAAAATTCATCCAATACAATGTCTATGTAAGAAAATCAAAAGTGTTTTGTTATCTATTATATAGATAGCCGGATCTAAAAAAGTCGGAGATTCATCGACAGCGAATGTTTACTAGCAAAGTCAGTAAAATATGTTTGGGTCACTACGTAGCAAGTTTCAAACAGTGCAAGAAGGTATATCTGCTAGGTAAAATATTTTCTATATTCACTGTCTCTTATCTTATTGTGTACAGATGCTATGGATAACGCTAACGTATAATTATAAAATTGATGATAACCATTCATAAATCATGTATTTTACTTCATAAAAATCATGTACTTGTGATAAAAATAAACTACAAAAGATAATGTAGCAACATAGAGAGTAGCACTAGAACTTTTACAGCATTAGAATATCATGATTGTGATTTTAGTATACGTGGATTGTCGACTCCCGAGCATCCAAAGAGCAAAAAGTCAGCCAATGTAAGAAATGTAAATTATGATGCTGGGGCAGATGTTTTGCATCATTTTCAACTGCAATGGAACGAGCTTCATGAGCTCGCTGAGGAAAACGCGGGAAAGGCTCAAGAAGCAGATGCGCTGATATCCTCTATTTATGAAAAACTTCAACACGAGTGGAACAATGTTACATGCTTAAACAATACCTTAGCTTACATTCCAAAGATTAATAATGCGATTCAAGATCTGATGGACCAAATAGGTAGTTTTTCTCTTCAGAGACAAAACATGATAAATTAAAACTCGAATGGAAACCTAATCTTTCTAAAATTATTATTTATTATATCTCTAAGGAAACTTACAAGAAATGTTCGAAGAAGTTGAAGGAGCTTTGTATCGATTGGAAGACTTAAATGAAATGTTAGATTTACAAAGTAGACAGTTGGATCATAGGTTCCAATTGGCTTTGTACAAAGAGAAGAAATTGATGGAATTAAATAATTTCAAAAGTAAGTACGTGCGATGAAAAAGTGCATGTTGTTCAATCAATATTTTTTCATTGATTTATTTCAAATTAATTTTTTTAGCAAAACTAGCTAACGAGCACACAGAGAGACTTTCACAGCATGAATTAAATCAGCAAAAAAAATTGAAGGAACGACGAGAGACTTTTGAGGAAGCTTTTAAAGAGGATCTTGAGGAATACAAAACAACTGGATCCATACCAAGTATGTCTCTTACTTTTATGTATTTTTATAAAGAAAAGAAAAAGAAAATGTATATGAGTATAAAAATAAAATTAGCAGTAGCTCGTAGAAATATCTAAGTAAGGATATTTAAATGTAAATGTAAATCTATTAATTACGAATTAACAGTAATAACACTATGAATACTGCACGGATATATTTTGTCAGTCGGTGCAAAATAGAATACCCACTTATTATATAGGGAGGTTTCTGCCTTAGGGCCAGTTGTTCTACCTTTTGATAAATTTTATCTGTTGGGTAAGTAATAAGATTACTCAATCACATGCGTGGATTGCCAGATTTACTTAACAGATAAAATTTATCAAAAGATGAAACAACCAGCCTTTAGAGATAAAATCTTTGAAACCTATAAATTTATTTAAGAATATGATGAAATCTATCGCTCAATACCAAATTCCACTTTTTTTATCGGCAGGGAAAGTTGAAAAAATCATGTTTGGAATTTTACGAAGTAACGACGCGGAGGCGAGAGAGACAGAGAGTGGAGGAGGAAAGCTGGCAACCCG
>NW_017306091.1:1535596-1593343 GCF_001594115.1 Trachymyrmex septentrionalis | reverse complement strand
CCTCCCCCCCCCCCCCCCCCAGCAAACGAAAATGGATTGAAATGGATTGAAAATCTTCAATCCATTTGAATCCGTATTTTAAGAAAATCAATTTTAAGAAAATGAGCCATTAAAAAAAAACTTTTTTTTTATTCAATTAGATTAAAAAACTACATTTCCTATTCAGAATTTTGAATTTAAGCAGTATTCACAATGCATAGGCTAATATTATTAATATGGAAATAATATAATAATATGCTAATATTATTTTTAGATTCAACTGTATTGAAAAACTGTATTTCTTATTTAGAATTTTAAATTAAGCAGTATTCACAATGCACGGAAATGGCCCATATTATTTTTAGATTCAACTGGATTGAAAAACTGCATTTCCTATTCAGAATTTTAAATTAAGCAGTATTCACGATGCATACAAAATACTATAATATTTTTAGATTGAAAAGCATAGAAATATATATATATATACTCCATGCCATTCCTATGAATGAATAAAAATGCATTCAAGATTGAAAAGGATTCATTTTAACATTCATGAATTCGTATTTCTGAATCCATTTTAATCTATTTCAATTCATTCTCGTTTGCTGGGACTCTCTGCCTCTCTCGCCTCCGTGTTACTTCGGTAAAACTTCAAATATAATTTTTTCTCTGCCGATAAAAAAGTGGAATTGGTATTCAGCAATAGATATCATACACTCTAAGTGAATTTATAGGTTTCAGAGGTTTTATTTCTAAGGCAGAAATCTTCCTATACCGTGAGCATTCTCTTTTCTTATTTAGATATGATTGTCATTTTTTTCTGCATAGTACATTCTTTACAAAATAATAGTTCTTTGCAACTTTCCAATTGATACTATGGCATATCTAACAAGAATATGAGAATTTGCATCAACTGGCATAATATGCGTACAATATTCACAGTGTATAATATTCATAATATTTAAATTTACATTTTAAAAATACACTGAGCCAAATTCATTTTTGCTTATCTCTCATAATTTTATTATCATAAGTTAAAAAAATATATTTTCTTTTTACATTATATATTAATAAAAATAATAGATTTCTCCTATAATAATCTTGAATTTTGTTTTGTTCAGTCATTACAAGATAACAGTTCAATTTCAGCAATTCTCAATTATCACCATGTATATACATGACTAATTTATCTGTTTCAAATTTAGAGTTACCAGTCTCTGCGAAAGGCCCATCCTTGGACGAGATAGTATTAGACATTGATTCAAAGATATTTGATGAGTTTTTAGAGAATTAAAAGCAGAGGATTCAAATAAATGTTGTTGCTAAACTTTTTTATTTAAAGATATAGCATATGCGACGAAGAATGATTTTTAACTGCATTTCTTACAATTAGATATTAGGGCTGTGACTCAGACAATTTAAACTTTTTAATATAAAGAGTGTAAAAAATTAGTGAAAAGTTTCTCATATGAATGCTTCCAATTTTTCATGCCTAAACTGACTTTTAAATTTTGTGGAAATTTTGTACAGTCCGCAAATGCAAGTATTTTGTGAATTGTATTATGTATTATTTACTATTTGAATTGAAGGGAATTCAAATTTTAACCCTGCAACAATTCTCTCGTATGTAAATAAATGTAAGAAAAAAATGTTATTTTGTTAAATTTCCTTAATTGTATCACAACTAAATAAAATAAATTGACATATATTAATTATAGACTATTTTAGAAACTTTACATTTATATCTAATGAAATATGCTTAACAAAATTCATACAATTCATAATATAGGTTCATTTTCTTTCTTTTGCTGCGATAAATTTCTTATAATAAACAAATGTTGATATAAAAGCATCTGCTAAAATTCTATATTTTTTTATGTAAACTTTGCTCTTTCCTCTTATCAATAAGCATGATAACTTTTGCATTTTTTTTTTACTCTGATACAGTTAAAAATAGCAGTTTGTTTCTAATGGAAAAAAAAATTTAAATCAAAATATATTAATATTCTTTGAGATAATAAATATATTCACTTAAGATTTTTATAAATTAAAAAAAATTATAAATTTTATGTTAAGTATTGCTTAAATGTATTTTCCTTTTATGTGATGCTTTATTTTATATTTTCATTCACAATACCTACCTGCAATAACAGGTTGCATGTATTTGTCAATAATAATATTCTTTCATCACGACGATGTGTTGGCAGATCGTAATGTCGAAATTTCGAATACAAATTAGTATTAATTTTCGGTTATACTGTTTTACGTACAAAACTCACAATCGCAACATCGAAATTAACTTTGCAAAATATAGCGCCATACAGTGGAGAACTGTGATACTTAATCGCTCAGGATATCGTGCGGCATGATGCCGGCATGATACCCTTTCTAAGCAGTTTTGATTCGCCGAGTATTCAGTAAAAAAGTCGATTAGACGAAAAATTCAATCTGTACATAAGTCTGAACGAACTGAAATAAACACTTTTCAGGTGAGCGGTCCTTACAAAATTATCAAAAATATAAATTTACGTGCAATTCCGACATTTTCTTGTTTCGAGGTTATCTATATTCCAAAATGTTGCGCCGCGACGTCGTGATACTTACGTAATGTTATTTTCAGCGTGAGCGAGGATCCACGTTTGTTAACGAGCAATCGAGCAAGATTCGCCAGTGATGGATCCGAGATTCTACAAGAAAAGAAAGAAGGAGAGGTTATTCGATAGATTACATAAAGGTGTTGTGAGCGTCTGTATGGGTGTTACAGTGATTGGCACCCTCATGATCGGTTATAAGGTGTATGAATACTTTCGATACGTTCGACCCTTGCAACAAGTACAAAGTAAACTGATGGAGGATGAGCTCCTGCTCGAGGGCAGGAACATAGAAGATACATCGGAAAATTTGTCATAGGACAACATGTTGTCACACAGTCGAGATGTATGTGTAAGCAATTCTTTTCACATATAGTAAAAAAAATGAATATAGTGAGTGATACAATGCTGAGCAATGTATTTTCAAGAATGAATATATTTATAGTCTACATTTAAGGACTGTAAATAAACTCATGTAGATAAGCCTCATGTTCATATATATATATATATATTCGTATATATACATTAAAATTGCTAAAATGCTTATTGTAAATAAACTTTATAGCTTTATTTTGTGTAACAGATATAGTTTTAGATATTTTATTTATTATTAATTTTGCAATGACCATGTATCTTATGTATCATATTTTGAATTATAAGTCTTCAATAATCTATATTTTTTTAAGGCTCGGCTTTTTCGAGGTGCCAGATTGATTGTATGATGTCAGAAGCAAGAAATGACATGCAATAAACTAATTGTTATGTACAGTTTTATTTTTTAGTTTTTCCTTAAAAATATAACAATTTTATAATCTTGACACCTGTGAAATATATGACAGAGACATCTGTCTGATATGTCATGTGAAAATGTAAAATTTCTAAAATAATAGTGGCGCAGTGGTTTTAATAGCTGAAAAATGTACCATTATTATTAAAATTTATATCATCAAGAAGCCAAGCCTTAAATCATATTAGATGATAAATTACAATAAACTACAGATTGTAGAAAAAAACAGAAATGTAAGTCATTTATGAGAAAATATACATCATAACTCAATTTAATTAATATTATGCAGGAATATCCTATGATTAATTGACTCATAATTTATTATATTTTCTTTATTTGAGAAATTTTAATTGCAGTTACCTCAATCCCTGCTTCCCCAATATAAAATAATTTAATATTATATTATTGCAAAGTTTGTCTCTCCATTATATAAAAAGTATATTGTGAAACATTTAGCCCTGAGAAAACTTCGCCGAAAACGGTGTTGAATTTTGAACCTTAAATTTGTAGCTAAAATTTCAGTATTCATGAAACTTATATGTCAGCCACAATTCTGACACCAGTTTCAATTAGCACTAATTATAATTAAATTGTCATGTATCTAAACTATAAGCTTTTTTTTAATGTAAGAATCTTATAGAAAGGCATGTAAACATTTTTTAATTAATATAATATGGAAGATAATTATTCTGCGAGGCAGAATTGACAAGCTCGCATTGTTCGGTGCAACTGAACTTGGAACAAACCTTTACAAGGTGCACCGAATATTTTTATTTCCATTATTTCCATAGAGACTCTACTTTCTATTAATAGGCATAAATAGCTTTTGGAATAAATTTAGTAATGTATGATACATATGATGTTTTTTTTTTGAGGAGCTTAATATTACTTCTACTAAGATTCTCTCACAACATACAAAAAAACATCTATCACTACATTTAACGTTTGCACAAAACGCAATGGAAATCATTGTTTATTTTAAACGTAATGAATTCTATTAAATTTGGAACACATCTCGCAGTTGATTTGCATGATATCCAAATACGTATAAAATTCATATTACAATAAGAAATATATAAAAGCAGCAACCTTTGGTTAATCTCAAAATTGACTGTTGTATAAATTCGTATATATTTACATTCCTTTAAGAACATGCCAATATGTTGATGTATTAAAAATTATATATCGTCCATTTTTACTTTATTAAAAAGACACTAAAAATAGTGACAATTTCTTATTACGTCATCATAATGTACTATATTAAAGACAAATAATTTTCAGAATAATTTCTCTTATACGATAAGATAATCCCTTTTTTTTATTATGTCTAGTAAAGAACTCGTGATAATAGAGGGATAATTCTCAGCAATTAAAATTTCATATCGTAAAATTTGTACAATAAATAAATGTCTTACAATGTCTTACATCTACTATTTACACTTGTATCGAATGAGTATACGTCTTATATTTAAAAAAAAAAACACATAATGAAATGATAAGCAGGCAGTTTCTTTTTTTCCCCAATGTCAACGTAAAAGGCGATCAAAAATCATCGTTCCAGTGTAACAAAACATTCTTAATAAGATAGTAACTAAAAAAGCTACTCTCTGCAAGTTGCATAGAAGGCAATGCATTTTGTACATCAACCGATAGTATTTACTCTTGAGTACAAAATACAGTGTACTGCACTATTTTATATATACATTATATGTTCTTGCATAATGGACACAATTTGTACTCTATTCTTTGACATTTCCAGCTTTACAAAATAGTGCACTTTGAGAAAACATTCATATAGACATTATATGTCAAATGAAATCTTTTTAAACATCCTATAGATCGTTAGGATTCTTAAAATCATTCAATAATCATATGATATTGCTATGATCATTGTATGATATTATGTGTGTATACATATGTATCAATGTATATCTTTGAACATTGATCAGTGTCAACCCTGAAATACGCTATAACTGAACAATTTCCATGCGTTTATAATGTAATATTATCTCGAGAGTACAATTATGTTTCCATCTAAATTAGATTTTTGTGCGTAAAATAAACGTATTTGATAATATAATCCTAAAGGGAAAAAGGATATTTTTAAACGGCAATATTTTTAAATTCATTTAGATTATCAAACTGACTAAATATATTAAAAATTAAATTATAAATAATACGTATAGATGATACTTTTGAATAATGCACATTTTAAAGAAATTTCAAAAACCGACTTTATGTTACACAGAGTTTTTCTTTAAAGGTCTATTGTTATATATTCACGAGTATCCTCCATACGTATAGTATACAAGTGTATCCTCATTTTTTATCATAAAATAAAATACAAATAGTTTACACAAACTGTTTCTTTTACTTTCGTCCATACATTAAAAATAATAGAAAATAGATATTACTTCATCTCTTCTGTAATTCACCTACAAAAACTGAAATAAATTGTATAACTAAAATTAAAAGACATAAGCCAGAAGGAAGGTTGCCGTTGCAAACAGTCAAATTTAATAAAATATAACAATGGAAATCGTTCATCCATTCAGATACTTCACGCAATTAAGACGTTTAATCCTGTACATTTACATTCAATCAAATACTTGCACAAGCCCTGTAGTTCATAGGCTAGAAACGTTCTGGAAACACATTGTGGAAATCTATTGCTGATACATAGAACGGTTATGAATTATTCGACGAAGGATTTAAGTTCGATTCTACGCGCATTGAATCGATTTTGGCAACAATTTTTAATGCCGGACCTAACTTGATACTCATCGCCGACATAAGATGGTCTTCTTTCAGTAGCATAAGAGCTTGGCCATCAATTTCCTGGATAGCAAAATCCTCTGCATAATCAGCACATCCTGGTAGACCGCGTATGAATTCGCATACTTCACCTACCTGCATGAAATATGCGTATTTTTTACAATTTTGCTCGTATTGAAGATATTGAAATATTTTTTAAGTGAAAAATCTTATAAAAATATCTCATTACCGTCCATTTAATCGGATTCACTTTCGGCAGTGATTCATCAATAGAGGATGTAGTAGTCGCAGATAAAGACCTATCCTCGCCGTTTTTCTTTGTCGCGTCATTCTCGACGGTTTTAGTTTCAGTCTCTATTTCAATCCACTGTTTCTCCATAACATCGCGCTCTCGCGCTTCACGTTTTTTACTGTAATAAGACGATACATTTTTTTATTAAACAGAATTTACAAAAGAAAATATTTAGAAATAATTCACTGTACCATGTTTACTATTATAAAATATGCTCTCACCTCTTTGCGCATATCGACGAGCAGAATCGCTTTTCTTTCTTTAATCTAACATTCTGTTCATCAATTGTATTACCGCAGCTTTCGCATTTACTATCTTGATCACTGGTTACATCCTCTTCGTTCGAATAAGAAGAACAAAGTTTCTTTTCTGTAGTCAAGATTTTATATTAGCTTGAACTTAAAACGCTGCATTAATTATTTGTGAGAATAATTTACTTACTTGGAGGCTCTTCGTGTATCTCTTTTTCTGTGATCGAGTTATTCCGATTAAGGATATTAGTAGTTTCTTGACTCACTGCGAATGGTTCTGACGCTGTAACATAGATAAGAAAAATGTTGATGTTTAATATTATTCGTGAAAGTAATATTTAATGTGACAATTAATACGTATAATTGATAAATATGTATAAAAGAGAAGCGACTATACCTTCCTGTATCACAAATCCTTCTATCACATGTGTAAGAACCTGCGGTTTCACCATGGCTTTAGGTGGCGCTTGTTTATTATTATTCATTATGACTGTTGCGGAGATAGGTATGATTTGTGAGTCATCGCTGACCACAACACCATTCGTAATAGCGTTCACTGTATTGGCAAGCCCTGTTAACGGGTTATTGCACTGTTTCTCATCCACTTTTGGAGCAATTGTTTCGTCGTCCTTTACTGCCGTTTTACATTGATCTCCATCTGTATATAAACGGACACAAAACCATTTATATCTTCATTCTGCATGAATTGTACCTAATAAATTTATTAATAAAATGAAATCAATACCCGTTATTTCTGACTGAAGTGGTGCCGTGATATCTTCCGTAGGGACAGGTACGTCTTCTTTCTTTGCAGCTAGCTTTACGCTATCATCAGTTATTAACGGGGAATTCGTGGTAGATGGCAATATCAGGGAGCACTCAGCCTGCGAATTACGGTCCGGCGACGTGATCATTATCGCCGAGTTGGTGTTATCGTGCGTTGATTGATCCTGCGTTGCATTCACGATTGGCATCGCTTGAACCTGCGACGCACCGCTTATTATTTGATTGCCAATAATCGTTGGATTAAGAGTCTAAAAAAAAAGAGTATTCATTACCATTCTTAATTCTGCATGATATAGAGAAAAAATATAAAAAATTTTATTATTATCTTATAGTTATGCAACATAAATAAATGTTCACAAGACCTTTGATTTCCGAATAGGCATAGTAAGTAATACCGGTAAAGGAAGTTGCTGCATAGTCGACATCGCAGTTTGTGGCATTGGATTCATTTGCGATGTAGCAGCGATTCCAACCCCAACTCCAACTCCGCCTACCGAGACTACTGGCATAATTGAACGATCCGCTCCTAGTACAACGCCAGGTGGTGGTTGTTGCAACGTCATATTCGCTATGTAACAAAAATTTTCATACTAAAATACTGTCAAATAGTTTCTATGTTTATATACTTCATATTAATAATTCTTTATCTCGATATTAGTAACATAAATGTTGTGTAAATATTAACTTTAATAAGCGTTCTTACTCATGATGGGCTTAGTTTGTATTTGGGACGATTGCACTTGTTGATACTGTTGTTGTAATTGCTGCTGTTGCTGTTGCGTATGTTGCTTCTGCTGTATGAAGACTGGCTGTTGCTGTATCGTTGGTTGGGCTTGTTGTTGTTGCTGTTGTGGAGGTTGTATCGGCTTGCCACGACCTTTCCCGATAATGTTGTTACCTTTACCCTAGATATTTAATAAGTAATGATATTTAATAAGTAATGATACTGCTATGTATATATGAAAATTATCTACTATTTTATACCATTGTTTTTACTATTATGCTAACAGATGCATAATTATGGATTATTATTGATTGTCATCTAGTCATCATACAAAAGTTATGTTTAAGCATCAAGGTATTGATCATGTAACTTTTTCCCTAGCGGAAACGTGAAAAGTGCAAATTTTTTATATATATGTGTGTACATACATACATAAAAATGTTCACTTTTCACGTTTCCGCTCTAGAGGAAAAGTTACGTGATTAATACTCTGTTGTAACACTCAAAATAATCTTGATTTATTAATGTTTTTTATTATTATAGAATAATATATTTTTATATATCATATAGATTCAAGGTAAAAATTAAATATATGCGCTGATAATTAATATAGTAACCTGTGCTTGTACTGTAGCTTGTACTCCATAAACAGTTTGTGTGGAGACGGAACTGGCGGCTCGTATATTGGCGGCAGTCTGCACCGCCAAAGATGACGGCAAGATACTCAACGGTCGCTGTATAGTTGTATTCGATTTACCCTGTTGAGACTGTTGTTGCTGGATTTCCATCACTTTAGCAGGTTTTCCACCAGCAGCTATCTGTTGTACACCTTGTATCTGTTGCTGTGTCGCGAGAGCTAGCCCAAGAAAATAATAAACACGAGATTTGTATTTATCATTCTTGTATTTATCATATGAATTTTTGTTCACGTATTATAGGGAAAATTAAAAAAAAATTCAATCAATACTAGAAATTTAAAAATGCCTATTACGGTCGAAACTGGATCTTCATTACTTTAAATAATTCAAATTTGAATTACTAGTATATACTATATATGTACTTGCACATATTGTACCACATTGTTAGAAATGTAACCACGAGCTTCTTTTATATATAAATGAAGCTCGTGGTTATGTACGAAATTAAAAGTAATGAATTATTTAACTGAAAATTAAGTTGTAGTAGTTATTTAAATGAAATAAACGTGTACATTAAATTTATGAAATTCTAATGTACTTTCAATAACATTTTATGAAAAGCACATTAAATTTCATAAATTTTCATGAAAAATATATTAACTTTTATGTACATGTACGCAAATATACTTTTTAGTTATAAATACATTAAATTTAATGTAATATCATAAAATTAAATTCAAATTGTGTAACTTAAAAGTTAATAAAATTTAAGAACATTTCTAACAGTGTACATTGTAGTTTTTTCAAACTGTACGCCAAATTGTTTTTCCGGATTATAAATACAATTAAAACTATAAAAAAAAATTATAAACTGAGAACTAAATTCTTATTTAAAAAAATATTACTTAGAAATATTAACGAATATGGAAAGTTATAAGTACTGACCATTGTGCGCCTGTATCGGCTGTGGACTTTGTATAAACATATCAGTTTGTGTGGGACCGCGAATGAATATTTGATTAGGCGCGGCAGTGAGCAAAGTCGGTTGTTGCAATCCGGTGGCCCATACTTGAGGTGCGAATTGCCAGGGCGCAAACTGCATACCCCCAGTTCTTCCACCTGAAGGTGTTCCAGTGGTGCACGCTGTATACTATTTAAAATGTAATATTATAAAACGTGTACAAATGCAACTAGTAATATTTAAGAAATACTACGCAAACATAAGATATGTTTGATGATTTAAAATAAATGCCTCTTTACTATTATATTTACCTTTTGTACTTGGTCTTGCTTATTCGTGGATTGCTGCTGTTGCTGCTGCTGTAGTGAGGGTGGTGGTTGTGGAGAACCTAATACACCGAGTTGACCGAACACTAGCGTCTGTCCGGCACCGGGAGCGGACGTGGGTACTGGTAAATAGCCGGCCGGAAATCCCGGGACTTTGGTGCCACCGGCATTTGGATGACCACCTCCTTGTCCAGGCGTGGATGTCGTAGTCAACATGTGAGGAGTCAGTTGAGCTGCAGATTGAAATGGCTTTCCAGCTGTTATTACCTGTGAAATATGCATTGTTTTTTTAAACTAGGAGCGCAAATCTGATAACTATTAAACTATTAAACTATTAAAGAGAGAAAGAGAGATATAGTTCAACGCGTATTAAACTTTTGGCATAAATTACATCTTCAATTAAAGTGGATTGTACCTGAATAGAAGAGGGATTTATGCCTGCCGGATGGAGTGCTAAGTTTCCTGGCATCAATAAAGGTGCACCTTGAGTATTGTACAATTGTTGTAAATGATAAGCTTGACTCTGAATCGGCTGTTGAATCACTTGGACCGCTTGTGGATGTGCAGCCATCGTAGTTATGGTGGTTGCACCTTGTTGACCAGATAATGTCATGGACACACCTCCTACTCCCTGTTGCTGCTGATGTTGCATTGACACCGCAACAGCTCCCTGCAACTTTTTTAATGACGAGAGTAAAAGACTGATATGCTCATGTGAAGGTAAAAACCGAAGAATAAAAATAATGTGATAATTGAAAACATAATTAAATAAAATCGACAGCCAAATAAAAAATATGAATATAAATATAAATATAAAATTATACTATAACTACATGTTTATGTAAAATTATTTATAAAATAGAATAAAGTATAACTTTAAAAATACAAATAATTACTTGTTGCGGCATGCTGGCAGCAACTTGTGGCTGAACTTGTACTTGAGTAGGAACAACATTGTGAGTTCCGTTATTTTGCTGCTGTTGCTGCGGCTGCTGTGACTGTTGCTGCTGCTGCTGGACTTGTTGCTGTACCTGTTGTTGCACTTGCTGTTGAACTTGCATCTGTTGTTGCGACTGGACCTGCGGCTGTATCTGCTGCTGCGGCTGAACTTGCTGCTGCTGCACCTGAGGTTGTTGCTGGACCTGTTGAGGCTGCTGTGACTGCTGTACATGCTGTTGCTGCGGCTGGACATTCTGCTGTTGTTGCTGCAGATCATGAGTCGCGATCATCATTTGTTGTTGTTGCGCTTGTTGTTGCGGCTGCTGTGATTGCGATTGTTGTGCTTGTGATGTTGAAATTCCAATCGG
Organism: Trachymyrmex septentrionalis; assembly: GCF_001594115.1. Lineage (NCBI taxonomy): Eukaryota > Metazoa > Arthropoda > Insecta > Hymenoptera > Formicidae > Trachymyrmex > Trachymyrmex septentrionalis. Next base: position 1,581,926 of record NW_017306091.1, on the reverse strand, counting down.
TTTAACATCTGTCATGTTTCCTTATACTTTTGCGTAATTAAAGTATAAACGTTCTTTTACAAAAAGGAATAGCTCTCGCTGATAGTATTCAATTGGAAATTGCTCTTTTTCTTTGCCATTTTACATCCATGCTAATTTCAATCTGCCCATCATGCCGCACCTGCAATACATAGACAGATGAAAGAAAATAAATTTCTGGATACTCCAATCAGTTCCATTTTTTCGCGTGCATGCTTCATGCAAGATATATATCATCAAAGATATTATTTTCCTAGCTCTTAAAATTTGCTTTATCGTTCATTAAAGCGAGATTTTGTATTTATTCATAAGTAAATAAGTGGTACAAGGATATTTATGCTATTGGCAGAATATTTAAACTGCTTCCGCATTGTGTATGCACAGCATTATTTATTTTCATGTTCAAATGGAAATATCGCGGTGGGGTGCCTACTTCACGATCGAATTCAGGCTCGAGAGTCGAAAGATAGGCGTGAAGTAGCCATCGACGCCGCGCCATACATGTTGTCCGCGTCATAACCTTTGTCGATACTCGACAGACGAGTACGCGTACTTGTGGATCCGAGTCGGGATTCTCGCAAGCGAAGCTACTGTGCTGGTGCTCGGGAGTGAAGTGTGCCCTACGTTGCATCTTTTTTGGTTTCTCTCTCTCTCTCGATGATTACGCACGCGGAAACTTTTTCTCGGTCCAGCAAAGTAAGTCTCTCAGAAGTTATCGACGGTTCTCGTCGCGCTTCCCTGATTTTCGCCGCGCAAGAGTAACGCGCGAGATCAAAGCATATATATGTTTTTGCTGATCAGCTCGATAATTCTGTCGTGTTAATGTCGTACCCGTTTGCTCTTTTCGCTCGATTGAACATCGTTTTATCGTAATAGGCTCTCATCATTGGGAGAATTAAACCGAGCGAATAGGTTATGTGAGGGTATCGCGGCTCTGTGTGTGTGTGTGTGTGTGTGTATTCGACCAAATAGTCGTCTATATATTTAATACGTAATTCTTACAGAGAGACATCAGTATCTCTGTGATATTGAAAATATGTTTCGTGCAATAATTTGCTACGAATTTACGTTGGCAACGTGATAAAGATAATGCTGAGTATTTGAAACGCTTGAGCATTTTTATATATGTAGACATACGGCGGAAATAGTGATATTATCACTGTTTTTCTCGAAGAATACAGACACTGCAGAATATTATAAAAATATTAATCGCTGTTTTAACGGATAAGCCTGAGCTTTTTATATAGTTGTGCACTTTTCATCTAATTTCATCATTTTATTCCAGATATTATTGCAGTTTGAATTTGATGTTCAAACTTATTAACTTTCCATCCAATATTATTTTATATGTATATAAGGTAAATATAAACATGGGTTGTTATAGAAATGCTTAGCGCAGGAAGAATTTTAAGACTATTATAACTTTAGTTCAACAATACCAAACAATTAATGAAAAATGTAATAAACATTTAAATATTTTATTATAAAAATTATACAAACTGATCTCCTTCACATAATCTAACATTATTAGCTTTTAACCTCACATTATTTACAACTTTATATATATATTAAAATTCATTACATTTTTATATGTATATATTATTGCCAATTATAAAGGAAAAAACATGGGGAAATCTTTAATAATTCTAAATTATGCGTTTCTAGCTTAACGTTAAAAAATGTTTAAATATTCATTATTTACTCCATTAAATGTTTGATATTGAATTTATATAATAAATTCTTATATAAAATTCTTCCCAAAAACTAAGCGTTTCTAGATCTATATTCATATAAGTTTTTTTTTAATGTTTGGTTGATAGAAATATGTCTCTAGAATATTAAACACTTATTAATTTATATCCCGTATATTCCATTATTGGAGTATTATTGTAATTGCAGTATTATGATTGTGTAACTTGTATCAAATTTCATTTTAATTTTATCATTTCGATACTACAGTATTATTTTATATACTTTTAATTGCAGTCCTAACTTAAGATTTTATATTTAATTTCATTCCAATCTTATTAGTAATTTTATTATAATATTGCTGCAAAATATTATGTAATTTGTTTTTTAAATGTTTTTTAATTTTAATTTTGTTAAAAATATATATATATGTCTATTTTGTTTCAAAAGCAAAGAGTTGTAAGAATGTACTGAGATCTAATACATCAACACAACCAAATTGCAAATTTACTTTTTATAATTTCTATCTCTTCTCTATAATAAACTACAATTATGAATTGTTTGTATATCATTAATGTATTAATGAACAATAATTCTATTTTCATAGAACAGCTCAATTAAGTATTATTCTTTATGACAAAGAAATATCTATAGTTCATTCCCTTTATACAGGATGTCTCATGCTTAACGTGTCACCTAAGGACTTTAATCAACTTTATATCTCAATGAAAAATGAGGGAAATTATATCAATTGTCACAGATTTTATATTAAAAATATTTTCAACTAAACTTAGAGATAAAAATAAAGTCCACATGAAATTGAATAAAAAAAAACCTTGTCTACATTTTTGCAAAGTCTATTTTTGGGAAGATGTAACAGAAAAAGTTTGTTCATTTTTTTTTTATGGGAAAATCAATTTTCTAATTGCTTAATTCGCTTGACGAGAAATTCCTGGACGAAAAGTGGTCCGTAACAAATCCGAGGTTCCCTGCAGTGCGGAAACGGAATGATATCTCAGAGTGAAACTGGTATATGGAACACGTCGATACACGACCTTCATGTAAAAGGTATGATCTTACACATGAGACACCCTTTATAACGCTGAGACTCAGTAAGAGAAAGAGAGAGAAAATAGAAATGTGTCGTGATTCGAAAGACATCGTGAATAGTGGGAGAGGAAAATGGTGAGGAGGGGAGGGGAACACAGTCCGACGCCAAACTCGTGCGGTAACGTAGAGCTCTGCATATCCCGTCATTCGAATAAAAACTATCCCGGGAATATCGATCCGGCGCAAAACGCCGACGATTCCATTTTGGCATGTGCGCGCGCGCGTGAACGAACAAAATGTCGCCCCAATCCATATACCCACCATAATTAGTGGCACGATAATAGCAAGAGGGAGAAAAAAAGGAAGGGGGAAAAGCACAGAGAGATCTCCGAAGGAGAGCGGGAAATACGATTGAAAGGCGGATTGGCCGGATGGAGAGGGGATGGGATGGGATAGGATGGGATGGGAAAGGAGAGAGAGGAAAAATATGAAGGAAGGGGAAATAGAAAGAGATAGAAAAAACAACTGTGTCAGGGGGGACGACTGCACATGGATCTCGCCATAATGAAATCTGTAAAGTATATAATATAAAAACGCGCGGATAATTAACAGTAACAAGAAACACGCTGGAGAGCACACGAAAAAAAGAGACATTTTTTTTTTCTTTCTGCGACACGTTCGCCTGAAAGTGCAATAAAACATGTATGCTGGCGTCACACGTATGTACGTATCCGGTCGCTGTGAGTCCGTCCCTCCATGCGAATCCAAAGTGGCGGCGTCTCGCACGGACGCAGACATATTGAATTACAAAATAAAGAACACCGTTCGGAGAAGTGACAGGATGAGTATGCGAGAGAAGGAGAGAGAAAGAGAGAGAGGAGGAAAACAGAAAGAGACAGAGACAAAGTACAGTGTTATCGAACAGTTGCAGCGTGTCGATGGACTGTCGTCGCGGTTCGGCGAAGATCGTCGTCGGCGTCGGTAATAGAGTACATTTTGTAAGGTAGTTGGTTTAAAAGTTATATCTTTTCGCGTCGAACGTACAGCATCGACGGAGGTATGGCGAAGGGGTGGATACCCTCGACGACGACGATGACGCCACCACGAGTCGACGGAGCCACCGACATTAATGTCTCGCTCTACCTTTTTATCAGGTACTCACATGGCGACTGCGCAGTCACACCTATATACACGCTCCGCGGCTGGTGCGCGCGTATGTGAATGTACACGTGAGTGTGAGTGTGAGTGTTGTGTGCGCGCGCGCGTGTATATGGATGCGCGTGTGTATGTGCACACCGATTTACACCACCATCTCGCTCGTCCGTCGCACAGCGCACGATGTCTAACGGCGTGTTCGTTCGCTCGTGCAAAGTCTTTTCACTTTTTCACGAATCACTGTTTCTCACCGCACGACGACACTCTACGAAATACGTCGTTGGCCGACTACGAGAATTCGTGATAATAGTTATCCGGTCACCGTTGCCCACTATCGGTGATGTTACTGCCACTGCTGTCGCTGCTGCTAGCTGCCTCCCTGTTCCACACAGTATAATACAACTACCTCCGCCTTATGCCCGCGCGTCCCTAACACGGCCATCCCTACCAGCGGCGACCTTCCCGCCGCGCGCCGCACGTCGTCCAACGTGCCTGCTGATTGGTTCGACGGGGACAAATCCCAAAGGCATCGTTCGCGTTAGGAAAGGCGGAGCCATTGGATATGGTGGCTATAGGCGCATGCTCACTAACGGTACCACATTCTCTCTCTTTCTTTCTCTCTCTCTCTCTCTCTTTCTCTCTCTTTCTCTCCTTTCTCACTGCTACCTATCGCGCCCAGCCGTTCTATCGTATGCACGCACACAGGTTTACGAACCATTTGTTCCTGTACGGATACAGATCTAGAGTCCCTGCCATATTTCACAGCATAGCATTGGTAGAAACGTACAAAGTGTTCTGAGTGCCCTGGTATTCCATTTTACACATATTCTTCTAATTTTTTTTTCTTTTTTTTCCTTACTAAGAATTATTTATTATTACTATTTTTTTCTTTCTTTATATTTAATTTTAATTATGATGCTAATACGAGTTTAGTACATAATTTATAATAATGAGTAATTTGTTCGAGTACATTGATTATATATATTGATTTTTAATTGATTATTCTATAATTTAATTAAAAACACATAGTTGAAAATTGCAATTGAATATTTTATTTTTGATTTATACGGTTTTATTTAAATTTTATAACTTTTGTATCTAGTAATTTATATTATATTTACATTAAATATATTCATTTTATGTGTATTTCATATGAATTTTATATGTATTTCATATAAAATTTTGAGATTTTGTAAAGATATAATTGATACAAAGAGATTCGCCTATTATTAAACGAATCTCTTCAGTTTTTATTTCTTATTGTAGTGAAAAATGAGAATGCAATAAAAAATTTCCATCGATAATACATCGTTACTATTCATATTATATCGTAAACAGCTTATAATCAATTACTAACAGCTTTAATCAAGTAGAAACTTTACGTAACAACGACTACATCAACAGGATTTCTAGATGAATTTTTTGTCTCACATGTAGAAATATTTATAATTGCATATAATATTAAGTACTTATTTGAGACATCATATATAATATTATTATTTATCTAAACATTGTTATATACTTATATTTAAACAAAAATAATTATAATAAAAATATTTAACTTACATAGTATATGATAATAATAGCGTAAAATTAATAGTTAAACATTTGCGTATTTTTATAATTTGTATATTTTATTATTGATGTACTTATAAATTTTTTTAATTATGAGACACCTATACGGAATTTTAAGCATAAAAACTTAGACTTTCACAAATCATTAAATTTCTTTCATGTTTTCCCTTTTGAAAAAATTTCTTATTGTGTTTATACTTGAACGGAAAAAACATGTAAAATTTAGAAAGTTTTTAAATTTGAATAGGTCATTTGTTCGTTGTCAATCTATTATACCTATACTAGTTCTATGAGTTATATCCTTCGAAATAGATGATCTTTTTCTCCCCTCTTCTTGAGAACGAAATATACTGTGTGCAAGAGAGAGAGAGAGAGAGAGAGAGAGAGAGAGAGAGAGAGAGAGAGAGAAAGAGAGATGTGCGCGCGCGTGCGTGTGTGTGTGCTGCGAATAAAATAAAATAGGTTTTTTATCTTAATACATATATATTGTTCCCTTCCCTTTTTTCTTTTATAAAATTTTATTCGAACTACAAAATAAATTCACAAATTGATTTATTGTATTAATAATCAATACATGCATGCGTGTGATTTCGTGTTTACAGTTTTCTTGCAGTTTGCAATATTTAATTTTGATATATGATATATAAAATACGTACATTTTTGTTTAATTTTCTTTCAAGTTGATGTATAATCATTATGGTAGTAGTTGTAAATCCATTTACATCAAAATAATATGTATATACGGATACATTTATTTATAATAAAATATAATGTGACGTAACAAGAGGAGTCGTGTGAAGTTTAAATCGGTGGCCCCGTGCGGGCGCTATACGGCCCTGGAGCAACTGTCTCTAAGCCGAGACCCGAGTTTATGCTTCCCGGCTCGAAACTCGGGACTCGCGAGCCGCACGCAATTGGCTCGTCGTACCTTACGGGAATTTTCCACCCAATCAGTACATTCCAGTTGTCTGTTGCTGGTTTTTTTTTTAATGCAACGAGCGTGTACGTAAGCAAAACTTCAGAAATAAAAAACGGACATCCCGCGCGTCCTTGATGCCGATGCGAGACGCGGTGTCGAGGAAAGCTCCAATTTTGATGCCGAGACCTCCAATGCCGCCATGCATAATGCATCCCGCTCCGCCCAAGGCATGGGGGGTCCATCCTCACACGGATCAAGGACACGAAGTGTCTCGTTATTTCGATGATCGGGACTTTTGGCCCTTAAAACTCCATCTTCCACGTGTATACCTCTGTATACGACGAAATAATAAATTTATCATATGCTATACGTACGAATGTTTTATTTTTAACAATCGCTATCAAACGCAATCGAATCCTGTACGTACAATTAATTAAGAGAATTATCTATAAAAAATTATTCGATTACAATGCCAGATTCAGATGTGCGACAGTGATTGTATCTCGGCAGTATTTTCTAGTTGAAATAAAAAAAAAAGAGTGGAGTCACGCTAACGCAAAGTACAGCGGGTTTATCATTCATTCCCCAATACCGGTCTCGGATTTCGACGCGAGGTGCGACGGTAGGACGTATCGCGCGTAGGGTAGGAAGAGTTCCTGGCTGTACCAATCTCAGTAACCAAGTCCCTGGCGTCGAACGGCGGACGTGCGCGCGCGCGCGCTCACACACGTACGTACGCCATTCGACGAGGGTCGAATCGGAGGAGATTGGCGTGAAGAAAGGGGTGAGGGGAGATCACCCTATAGTCCACGTCTATGCTATGTTGCTGAAACGGAAAGAGCGTATCTCGGCATCTGTAGTTTGCCGTTCGACCGTAGAGCGTGATGGCGCGCGGGTGGGAGAAGCGGCACAGCCAATGGTGTGGGTCGCGACGAGGTTGCCAGGGAAACAAGTTAATGATTCGGGCTGCCACCGGAGGAATTGGCTTGGCTTGGGTTATGGGTACGGTCGGCGTGCGTAACGTTGTCTCGTAGCCGCGCATGTGCCATCCTATTCTCGCTACGGGGTGAGGGAAGGGAGAATCTCTCTCTCTGTCTCTCTCGCTCTTTCTTTCTCTCGCTCTCACTCGCATCACAGGTCGTCCCATGCTATTCCTCGATTCGTCTCGGGTTCTCGATATAGTCATGGTCGATGTCCGTGAATTGGTCGCGCAAACGTCTGTGTACGCGTCAACGCTTGTGTGCGTACACGTATGTGTATAGCATGTCGCTATAAGTGGGCTCGCGTCCATGTGTTCCTGTCCCGACTCGACGTCGACCTATACATACATGAACGCTTCGTTCCAAGCACACGCTATATCACATATAGGATATCGCGCGCGCGCACGGCGCTTAAGTCGTCGCGACGATTGGTTCCCTTCCTACTACTCTCGAATCTCTCTCCCCGTGGTATTTTCTCCCTTCCCACCCCGGACCGGTCTTTCTTCTCTTCGTATGTCCATCGCGCTTCCCCCTCTACCGCGGACTCATTTCACTGCCATCGCCATCTCCTCCTTCCCACACTCGTCTCGTCCGCCCCTTCTCTTTCTTCCCCTGACCTCTTTTTTCCCCACACGGTCCCCTGCTCGGTAATATACCGCCGCGTATCGTTCGGTGATGCACGATGAGGAAGGGGCAGGAGTAGGAGGGCTCCCCATCGAAAGATTCGCTGTAGATTATAATATATCCGATGTCTGCGTCCGATCGGTCCTCGAATTAACGTCGAGAAAATGGAAGCGACCGCAGCGACGAGGGGGAGGGGGAGGGAGAAGGGGGGAGAGGGAAGCGAAGCGTAATTGCTGCGCGAGTGCCATGCCATGACGGATCCATTGGGGGCTGGGGCAACGACTGAACGACGCTCCAGGGCACCGGGCCATCCTCTTAATCGCGGAGTATCGCGATATTCGATTTGTAATAATCTTCGCCTCGAATAAAATTACCTCTCATTATTCTGCGCACTATATATATATACACATGTATTATACAATATTATCGTTAATTCTTAATTTAGCATAAATAATTGCACGATGTTGTTACGCCATTATGTTTTCTGCTATATTGTGATGATTAAATTGAGAATTAATACAGCTTACACATGGTCCTCTTGGTTTATTAATTTCAAATAATAAGATATCAATTTGACGTTAATAGATAACTGAAAGTTAAGAAAGAAAAATGTATATCATATAAAAATATATTATATACACAAAAGACTATGTACATATAAATACAAAAATATATATATAAGACAATACGCAAGTACAAATATATGTATCAATACACATACAAAAAGTCAATCATACAAATATAGAATATATATAAAGAACATATTTGCAACCTTCTTTTAATAGTCGATGCATTGCAATTTAGTTCGAGTGATGTCATTATTATCTCCCACGCAGTGTTGATTAGGGGTTAACAATTTGACTCCATATAATACTTCAAGACAATTGTCGGAGAATTGTAAAATTTGCCCATACCATTATTTTTTGCAATAAATTTATTAACAGTTTTTTAACATATTAATTAGGGATGTATAGGATATCCGGAAAATATCCGGTATCCTGTATTATCCAGCACTTTTTCATCAGAAGAAAGTGTCTTCTAAAAAAAAGCACATAGAGAAAAGATTGTAATTTTGCAACAATGTATAAGATATTATAGCATCATGAATATATGCATACTTGTTTCTAGAACATTTGTATACAAAAAAATGCAACAATTTAATGATACCAAATTTCAACTGGATATATTTTCGGATATTAATGATATCCGACTATCCGGTAATTTTGCATCCCTAATGTTAACATCTATAATATGATGCTTGATTGAGTATCAAATTATTAAAATTGCTTGTTAATTTAATTCGTGATTACTAAAGTAGTTTAACTACGTTTATAGTCCGGAAAAACAATTCGGCGCGCAGTTCAAAAGACTACAAATATGCTATATATACAAGTATATATAGTATATATAGTAATTCAAGACTGAATTATTAAAACATTAAAAAAGATTCTTCGATCTTATAGGCCTTTTAATTTCTAGTATTGATTATGTTCTCACATATGCGGTCTAAAATAAAGATTCTTAATATTGTTTTGATTTCACTCAATATTTAGTAGCTACAACTAGATTTTTTTTTTAGTATACCTGCACACGAGCTTCCATATATTCTGAGACACCCTGTATACTATCAAAGATCGAAACCGGTATATAATTTTAGCGAGTTCAATTTTCGAATGTGGATATGGATTTACGAAAAAAAACTTTATGATCGAATGCTTTCACTTATTTGCGAAAAGCATAAGAATTATATATTATCGATCCTTTCATATTTCACACTATAAAAAAGGTATGTAAAATTCGTGAACAAATGTAAAAGTTACACAATTTATAAATTGAAAAAATTTCAATTTTATTATAAATCATGTAATGTTTATATTTACTATAATTTTACATGCTTTTTTACAACGTACAACATATTTAAATGTATTTGTCCAACTTGCAAAAAATTTACAATTTCCTCATTTATTCCAGATAGATTTCTATTTGATGATTTAAAAATTAATTATTGATATTTTTTTGCATTTATTTGTTGACTTTTACTTTGGAGCAAAAACTTTATAAATTTTTAAATTTATAAAGTTTATAAATTTTTTTCACTATTTAAAAAATACAAAAGATATAAGCAGGCTAATGTATTTATATGTGTACATATGTCTTTATAAAAATCGGAATATTTGGTTTACTCTAAAAGTTGCGGTGTCTGTTAATATTAACATCAAATTATAGTGAAAATTATATAATAATAATGTAGACACCGCATAGGTGTTGAATCCATACCAATTTTTCAAGGGCTTGTTTATTCATTATTTAATATATGTATATTTGTATATCTATATATACATATATATGTATAGACATTGTATCAAGGAGTCAGTTTTATGTTCCCTTAGCTGGGGTAATAGTTTTTGTAGGTTTTTGAGATACTTATTAATTATTATTAAATTGGAATTAAACTAATTTGAGATATTAATATTCTCTGTAACTTTACGATTGCATTTCAAATCCAACAAACAAAATCGGCGTGTATGCAGTTTATAAAACTGAAAAATGTATTTGCAAAAATTTGCAATGAATATTATTAATTAATGAATAATATTAATTACCAAGATCTGCTTCGACCGAAAGTAAGATTTTTTTTCTGTTATTTATACGAATTTTGAAAAAAATCTTTACGGTAGAGGTTTTTGTAGCTCCATTGTGCTATTTCTCTGAAAGAGCCTAATTATAATACCTACCTAACGATTCCCGCTGTGCGTCTATAACAACGAATCGACGAGTGAGGCGGTTCTTCACCATTGTGCCCCGAATTTGAAAAATGAAGACAAGTTACGCCCGTCTTGATGTCGCTTAACTGCAGACGGTGCGACTGGTTTTATCGATTGGGACACTTGAGATTTCAGCGACTGGATTAAGCTTCATCGATCCATCGCTTCTATTTTTCACCTGTCGACCACGCTAAAATTAAGTTCTTAATAATTCCCTTCCTTCACCTGTTTTTCGCCGACGCGATAGTCGAGATTGAACGGTTTAACGGACAGATCGCGAGTTATCGTCGCGAAGGACGTTTTGTCGCGAGACCGATTAATTATGGACGCAATTACGGAACGTCCGGGAAACGTATTCTATCAATCGAAAAATTGCAATGCGAGATCGAACGTGCGTGACGCGCTCATTTATTTGCATCAAATTGTGCACACGATTTGTAGGATATATATACCTGAATAAGTGCCATGAAAAGAGTATGATTGACATATCGAATAATGTTGCAGAGAATGTTCATGATGAAGAGCACTCGAACGGATTATTGCTAATTGCATGAATACAATTACAACGTGGAAATTAACGATATCTCTATCTGATACAAATGGGCGAGCATGTGGAAATGATAGAAACGTAGTGATGTACAAAGCGTATATCTCGTTTGTTTTTTTACTTCGATTTTCTTTGCGTACAGAGAAATCTGTTTTATTCGTGCACCTTTGACGCGCTTCTTTTTACTCGATTATCTAAAATTTATCGATAGCGCGAGCACGCGCGGGTACAGAAAGTCTCGTATCGTTTGTACGGACAGATAGAATTATACATATACGAAATAAAAGAGCGAAACGATATTTCTGATGCAAAGTTCTTTCAAAGACGCAATTTTAACAAATTAATTTTAAGAGGAGCTGCCGCGTTAATTTTTATTATTTGACTCTGTATCATTATTTAATTCGAATAAATTGAAGCGATTCGAGTTCCACATCCCAATTTGCGAAGTGTCGCGACATCGACCTCGTATAAAATTGTTGCAAAGACTAAATTTGCAATCGCGTTACGATAGTTATGATGAAAATAGTGTTACGAGGCAAAGAGGAAACGTGATATATGATATTATTATTGTTTTATTATCGAAAGATTAAGAATTAAGATATTACGTTATAAGTTAGATTGCCTGCTTGCATGTTTTAAAACTCATTGGTGAATTCGTAGAGACATGTATTTGAACAATTTATCGAGATTCCAGGAAAGATGCTTTTTATCTATTTTACTAGTTTCAATGTGAGTTATAATAGTAAATTTATAAAAATATTTTAATAATAATAAAAGAATGAAAGAAAATTATTAGAGATGCATCGGATCGTAAAATTACCGGATATCGGACAGAATGTAACATCGGATATCCGGTATCCGATCGGATATCCGAGAAGGCAATTTCTTCGAGTTGAGTATCCGACATTTTCCGGATATCCGACGAGGTTCTGAGTAAGTGTCTTTTAAAAAAAAGCCTATAGAGAAAAAAAATTGTAATTTTGCAACAATGTATAAGATATTATAGCATTATGAATATGATAATATATACTTGTTTCTAAAACATTTGTATAAGAAAAATTCAACAATTTAATGAAATCAAATTTCAATCGGATATATTGTATTTCCGGATACTAATGATATCCGACTATCCAGTTGGATAGTAAAAAAGTGCCAGATAATATCGAATATCCGGTGCATTTCTAAAAATTATATTATTGAATTTTTTCTATTATCTGCATTGAGAAGAAAAAAAGTTTTTATTCAAATATTTTCACAATGCCTTTCCGATGAAAGGAATCCAACAGAGTCGCATTTTGACGCCAAATACGAAAAATGAAATCGATTAATTAATCGTAAGATTGCTTTAATCTCATATTTATCGTTGTCACTTAACTTCAAGCGATTTTACATTCTCAGAATTTCAAAATCGATAAAAAACGTTGCAGATAAACGTCAGTGTTAAGGAAAGAATTATAAAATTCCAAGAAACGTTATGGGATGACTCTTCCCGAGATCGGAAAGATTCCATGTATTAACTGAAAGTTTGCGATAACATAGAAGATACGTGAAAGAGACGAGTGTCCAGCAAAGAAATTTCATTGGACCATGTGGTTTTCCAAACGATAATTTGGATGCCACTTCTGATATAGATAATGCTTCGATACATTGGATTGACCAATCGATAGAAAGAATGCTATATACTGATCAATCAAAGAAGGCTTCGAAGTATTTGTAGCGTTAAATGAAAACCGTAGCCTTGATTTTTATTAAAATCGACTTCAGTCTTTTTGACGCGCCATTATGTAGATCGCGGGACATACGCGCGGTTTTGTATCAATTACGGATGCGACGAATTGCACTTTCTGCACGATCGCGCGCGTGAAAGGCGCATCGCATGTCCGGCTATAAATAGGCATGCTAAGATAGCCACGCCTTAATCACTGTAAACGCTGAGATGGATAGCAGTGTTAAAGTCCTAACACAATGCAAAGCAATAGCGATAAAAATAGTGATAAAAATAGTGATAGCGATAGGAATAGAAAAATCCAGCATACGAAAATGCATATGTCAATGCACATAGGAACATAGAATAAGGCAATAGCGATAAATTTCCGATGAATTCTGTGTCTATCGTCTTATAGCCTATCAATCAGATTTTTCATTCTGTTTATTTATGCTATAATCTTGAAGTAGATGGAAGAGTATATTACGGTCTATGAGATCAGATTGGTTGGCATTTTTATTTCTTTCGCGACATTATGCAACAGGAGTCGACGATTATAGGCCTGTTCTCTTTGGCTAGACTTTTACACCAGTTCATCTTTCTTCTTCTTCTTTCCTGCTGGAGAGAAAAGGAAAAAAGATGAACTGATGCAAAAATTCAGCCAAAAAGAATAGGCCTTATATATCGCTTATTTCTATGCTTCCTTATCGCTCAACATTGTATCAGGGCTTAAACGCTGATACAATGTTGAGCGATAAGGAATAGCATAGGATAGCGGCTTCTGATATTGTTGCAACAGATATCGTTTTGTAATCCGCTTTCGTACACATTCATATTGTACCATATGCAATGGATTATTGGATCATGAAATGGTTTAAAATAAAAAATTGAAAAAAATTTGAATATATTTTATGGGAAGTTTAATAAAAAAGGTAGATTAGCCGATTGGCGTAAAGGTAGATTAGCTCAGGAAGATAAGCTAAATACGGACGGATAAAGATTTCTTTGTAGATACGGAAGATATATGGCCTTCAGTTTTATGAAAAACCGAAAAGAAAAATTTGAGGTAGGGTATGTTACGTATGATGCATCATTTGTCTTTGTTCACTAAATAATAAAGAAGGATTCGTTTCATGCGTAATTTGGAACGCACCAATAATATTTGTCTTTGTGTAATATTAGGTATCTCTATCAGCGTTTATCTCCATAAATCAATGGGTCATAAAGTACACATTAGGTAAACGTTTTTTGTGTACCTTCTTAAATCATCCTGAGTTTCCAGTTGACCTTTCAAGTGAGATTATTTTCAAAATTGAAGCTACTATGCATATATCACTAAATACGAAAATATTGTGTTTAGTCACAAGATTCGCGTGTAAAATAAAGATAATGAAAATTTTGTATATATTTATAATTATAGATGCCAACTAATATTATATTTTAGCAGTATGCATTTTTTGAAGATATTAATTGTAACTGATATCTATCTATTCAAACGTATTTAATAAAATAGTAATTCAATGCGATAGAAAAATTACTACAAATTATTTTTAATTATGACGTATTATACGTGATATATATTTTTATTTTATTTAATAATTGTCAATCGATCGTTTATTGATTCGTGTTAGATCAAATGTGACGGAAATAAATATTGCATTTTAGCTAAATTGATATCACGATCCGTAAGATCATATTAGCTTAAATCAGAGATACCATTTACGGTTCATAGTTGCCTAATTCTGTTTCAACCAAACATGATGCAGCAGGTCCTTGCTACAGTGTGATTAGCTAAAATAGAACTGTAAATTGGGAATTGGCAAGCTAGTAAGCTGATATGGACTTAAAGTCAAAGCAAAGACCATTGCATAACGCATAAAGCATAATACATAATTTGCATAATACATAAAGCATAAGAAAATCAACTAATTAGTCTTTTATTTCATGGAAAGGAAAGACATGATGGAAATGAAGGATTTGATTCATTTCCTTGTACGTCCTTATGCGTTATGCAAGACTCTGAGCTTCCATCTTTTTAGATCTCATTGCAGTTGTACTTATATATTTCTACACTTTTTTTTATTCTTAAGATGAAAGATATGTACTTATAATTAGAAGAAAAAGAAAATAGATGAAAAGTACAAAATTTAATTATAAAGAATAGATTGATTGTAATACAAATGGTTTTATTAATATTTTTTTTTTATATTTGATCATGAAGGCTTACATTATTCTTGTAATATATACGAAACTACCGTATCGATAATATATACGAACAGAGATTCGTCGAAGTTGACAAATGACCTGAAGATGGCGGTAGTTTCAATATCAAATTATGATTTATTGTGTCAATATAAGTTATGCTGAAATCACGAAAATATGCTAATATATAAGTGTATTCCGAAATGGCTGACAATACTGAAAATTTATAAGGTGCGATAGATGAATTATATATCCTGCACTGTCAGTACCTATATTTCATGCGAAACATATTCTATATGAGAATATGAATAGAGATAATACATATGAAAAGTGATTTAAAAAATATATAATAATTAATAAAATTAATTTTTTTTAGAAGCGCCTAATATTGCATAAGAGATCGAAATTCATCGGAAAAAAATATTAATTTTTTTTTATGAATTTTAGTATATATAATTTGGGATTTATTGGCCGTGTTTTTTGACACATTTACAGTATTGAAAATTTATAGTTTATATTACAAAAACATATATTAAAACACGAGTGTTACTTATGGATTTACGTGCAATGAACAATTATAATTTGCAATTTTTATGTATTTTACAATTTATTTAAAAAAGTGTATTTCAATTCGAATTATCGCCATGTGACTTAATTATGTAATTGTCGCTATTCTATTTATTTACAAATGTGCTTTTCTTTGACAGATTTTTGATTTTACGACAAAAACAGCATTTTATAATTATGAATCTGATTTATGGCATTACTTAAGTACAATGATAAAAGTACGTAATGATTTACACTGGTCTTTAAGTAGCAAACTTTTCCAAACAAATTTTTCTTTCTTTTCTTTTCTTTTACCAGTCAATTGTGTTAAATAAGGAATATCTTTTTGGTAAGCAAAGTAATATCTTTGTTTTCTTTGTATTGTAATACATTATTTTTATTGATTTTATGCGACAAGAATATAAGCTAAGAATTATAATTATGGAATTATAAATACTTAGTATATCTTTTGTTCTTTTTTAGGATTAATTTATCGTAGAGAACAAAATCAAGATGCAAAACGCACTGATGGGCATTCTGCTTCAATGTAATAAGGTCATCACAAGATGTTCCGGGAAAATCGCTGGTCAATACTATTCGACGGGCGTCGCGAAACCTGAATTAACTTCGATCAGGTACAAAACTCAACGCGGACCCTACGCTACGGTCATGGATGCAGATGTCTGCTTTTTCGAATCGTTGCTTGGCAGTCGACTCATCACAGATCCGCATGAATGCGAAAGTTACAATATCGACTTTGCGAAAACTGTAAGGGGTAAGCATGCAAGAAATAAGCGTGTAAGAGGGTAAATAATAAAAAAAACATCTATCTTCAATTACAAAAATTTTTAGGAAATACTAGCAGAAAAAAAATTTTTTGTCTTAAAGAAATTTTTGTTGTGATGGAAATAATGATAATTACAACATGTTACTATAAATAAAGTTGAAATGTTTATATTTTATGATTTTATTAGGATAATCTGAGAATTCGCATATTCTATTTACATATTTAACATTAAAATTTTATATACGTCTTCAGTAATCATATATACTTTATTGCTAAATGAATAAGGTTACATAATCTTTTTTAATAGATAATAAAGTAAGAATTTGTAGAGGATTAAAAAAATATAAAGTTTCAATTTAAGGAATTCATATTTACTTCTTTCTAAAATAAGATAAATTTTCTATATTATTTTTAGTATTTTTAGCGTGTGTTTAAAATATCTTCTTTCAATTTATGTAAAAATGGAAATTAGAAAGTACGGCCATATTTTTACAATAGTTCAAATAGAAGAAATGTATTTTAATTTTCAGAGTAAAATCCTGAAATTTTTTTACATTTTTGATTCATGCATAATAGTTGACTAATTGTAGGTGCAAGTAAGCTCGTGTTGAAACCGACATCCACTGAGGAAGTATCCGCAATACTAAAGTATTGCAATAAGCGACGATTAGCAGTTTGCCCGCAAAGCGGAAATACTGGTCTCGTTGGTGGTTCTAACCCGGTATTTGACGAAATTGTCATTTCCTTGAAGCTCATGAATAAAATTTTGGACACGAATGAATTGGCAGGTAGGTGCATGTGTATGACATCAACTCGAATGTATCTAAATATTTTTAGAAACTACTAAAAAAGTTAAGCGGGAACCTTCATTTACTTTATGATTACATATAATATTAAATTTTGTTACTACATCTAAATCTTTTATTTAAATATTTATAAAGTTAAAAAGATTTAATTTAATTCATATATTTTTTGAATACAGTTCAATCTGCAGTACGCTCCTTAAATTATAAGAATTGAATTTAAACATTTTTCTCTTTTCTTAATGATAATATGTTCTCTGAAAATATATTTTTCAAAGAATAATAGATGCGAATAATATTATAGTAAGATTCCTTGAAGTCTTAAATAGTTAAAAAGCATCATAAACAATTATTCGCTTCTCTTTTGCGGTACTATTATATTATATTAAAAACACTGGGTATTCTATTGTTATGTTAGGTATACTGACATGTGAAGCTGGTTGCGTTTTACAAGATCTGGACAATCACTTGGCTACAGTCGACCTAATGATGCCGTTGGATCTTGGGGCTAAAGGAAGTTGTCTGATAGGTGGGTGTGTATCTACAAATGCTGGTGGATTACGACTTTTGCGTTATGGCAATCTACATGGAAATATTTTGGGAATTGAAGCAGTAAGTTGAATTTGAATACAAATTTTATTATGTATTATGTAATTTAAAATAATCATTTTATTACTTCATAAAATAATTATTGTTATTATGTTTTATATACATACATAAAATTTAAATATGCCACAATATTAAAGATATAAATAATTATATCTATCGATTTTTATTATATTTTGTCTTGTATAATATGCCTAAAATTTTTATAAATTAAAATTATTTCTATTTTTTTTTAATTATTTATTTTTATATTATTAATTTTGTAACCATTTTTGAAAATTTAAGAAAAAACAATTTAGATTTTAAATTTAGAAAAATTAAAATTTTCCTTTTTGTCGATTGAAATTTTTTCTACATATTGTAACTTAATATAATCGAAAGTAATATTAGATAAATAATTGTCTGTCTTTATTCAGGTGAAGGCTAACGGCGACATTGTAGATGCGTTGAATGCGCTAAAGAAGAATAATACTGGATACCACTTGAAACATATGTTTATAGGATCTGAAGGTACATTAGGTATTGTAACCAAAGTGGCTATTCAATGTCCATCGTTACCAAAGATCAAAAACGTTGCATTTCTAGGTACGCTTTAATCGTATATAAAATACAAAAATACGTTAATATATATTTTACTAGCTTTAATAAATTAAATTACAAAACATACTCACGCAACTTGTTACAAAACTTTGTTTCACTAAAATATAAATTTTATTTTAGGATTAGCGAGTTTCGATAAGGTGTTAAAAACATATTGTTTAGCGAAACATCATCTAAGTGAAATTCTGTCTTCTTGTGAAATGATGGATCGACTATCTATAGACGTTTCCATTAATAATCTTGGCATGAATAATCCGTTAACGAGCCGCAAGGATGGTCATGAGTTTTATATGATAATTGAAACTTCAGGTAGCCATTTGGTCCATGACGAAGAAAAGTTATCCTCGTTCGTGGAAAAAGCTATTAATGATGACCTCATTGAAGATGGCACAATGACTAATGAATCAAAAAAGTTTGATGTATGTGAATTGAAAGTTCATTTATATCATATCTATCATATTCATATCTCAGGTAGAACACAGAAATTATAGCAATATCATAAAGACGTTATCATGATCTTATTTATCACTTACAAATTCATTTATAAGTTTATTTACAAATCATGTCATGGTGATGTTCTATGATATCATAACTGTATTCTATCTGAAATTATTACGACTTAACAAAAATCCGGAGGATCTATAGTAAAAATACTCATAGAATTTACTTATGCACACGCAAATAAAGAATTAAAAACACAACTAAATGCTTAATAAAATTATCAGAAGTAATAAGACAATTTTAGACAATTTTATGTATTACTATGTTTTTACAATATGATGATTGTTGATGACTGTTTACAAATTAACTATCCTAAAAATGAGCTTTATATTTGATTGTGCTTAATTGATTATCCAAGCATAATGGATTATAAATATCATAGTAGGACACAGAGATGAAACAAAAATGTAACAACTTAAAGTAAAAAATTTACTATGAACATTTAAAAACAGAAATTCTTCATACTCTGTTTGAGTCCTAGAAATATAATTGAACATTTACATATATCGTATTTGGATTTTGTTAGAAAAATAATTTATATTTAAGTTAATTATAAAGTTTTAGAATATATCCTCAATTCATATCCTCATAGTAAAAATTAAACTTTTAGAACATATGGGCACTTCGAGAAAGAATTAGCGAAGGCGTTTTACGAGAGGGTTACGTATTCAAGTACGATATGTCTCTACCTTTTTCATCTTTTTATGAGATCATCGAGGTGCTTCGCAAGCAAATACGCGATCCTCGGATTATCAGGATTAGTGGTTATGGTCATTTAGGTAATTTTTATAACAGAAATTCAAATATCTTGAAATAAGTTTAATATTTGCAAATAATTTCCTTTTTTCTTATCTTTAGGCGATGGAAATCTCCATATACAAGTCTCCATACCAGAGTATTACGAGGATGTAGCCGCGCAATTGGAACCGTTTATTTTCGAATACGTGTCAAAATGCCAGGGTAGCATTAGTGCCGAACATGGCATTGGCTTCAAAAAAACTAAATACCTTCATTTGAGTCGAAGCTCTTCCGAGATTCAAATGATGTATGATTTGAAGCAAATGATGGATCCGAATGGCATTCTGAACCCATATAAGGTGTTAAAGCCAATTGTAGAGAAGTCGACATGATAATCGTAAAAATAATTTGTAAACACAAATGAGGGAAATATTTCATGTGCCATTTGAACAAAGTCCATAGAAGATTAAGTATAGTCGTAATAGCAATTATCTAAATGATTATCTTTATGAACGTTTATAAAAATGTTGAAGTATCATTGCGTGTTATTATAATAGCATTTGGCTTACATGGATGCTAACTTCATGTACAAAGTTCTATATGCTTTTCTTGGCTATTATCCATCTGCAATAAAAGTAGATAAAACATTTCGGTGACTAACGTCTCATTCGAAATAGATACAATTAGTAATGGCTACGAGAAATACATGTTTTTATATAGAACATATGTCTTTATACAGAATGTTTTAAATATTTGTAATTATATATTTTTTTAAATATATATAATGTAAATGTACCTGATGTAAAGAAAAGACTGCAAGTGCTTTCCAGTTGCATTATACTATATCTTTTGCTGGAAAGGACCATGCACGAAGTGAAGTCACCAGACATTTGATTGTTAAAGAAATGCAAAAATATTTCTTATTACATACACACACTCGGGAAAAAATGTTATATATAGGATATATTTTATATATAGGTATATATAAAATATGTCAATTTTTTATATAAAATTTTGTATAATTACATATAATTATATGCAATTATATATGATACATTTTTTTCCTGAGCATGCGTACTTGTCTGCATTTAATTTAATCATGTTTTTAATATTAATTAAATTTTATACTATAGAATTTTATCTAGAAAAAACGGTGATACAACGAAATAAATAAATTGAAATATATCTTTAATAAAGATTTTATTTTTGGTGGAATTAATATGTTTTTTATTCTGTTGTTCCTTTCTCTAATTAAATAGGACTGATTTTTCGATAATAATGTTTAATTTTATTAAAAATTTAGTGTGTGTGTGTGTGTGTGTGTGTGTGTGCGCGCGCGCGCGTGTGAGTGTATGTATGTGTGTGCGTGGAATACAAATTTTAAGATGTGGAAAAAATTATTAAGACAATAATGAGAAACCAAATAATTAAAAGTTAATTATTCGATTTTTTCTAATAAGTCATAAAAAGAGTAAGATATTTAAGTTTAGACACTTGTTTAATGTTGTTAAATGTTACGATATAATTTATTATCAATTTGAACGATCCTAGAAATAACGAGAAATCGCGCGGAATCTCTGTAATCATGCGCATGTGCGCCGCGCGATCGAACGGTCTCGAAAAGAGCGGCAAACTGAATATAAATCGGTGCACTGGTAATTGTTGCGCAGTTAGTCGCAAAGAGGAATTCATGCTCGGAGGAAGCGAGCCTTGCAGCAAAGATCTCTTATTGCGCAGTTCGACAAATAATTTCATAAATCGAGCATCCGACATCGAGTGTTAACGAACGAAACGAGTGATTTTTCAAAGTCGATAAAGTGCGTATTATAACTTGCCTCTTAATCACACGCATCACGCACAGTCAATGATTGCTTAATAATCACGCAGATTAATTGAATTATTATGCACTTTTTGCTGCTTTTACATTTAAAATTATGACAAATAAATAGTAGCAAAGTCTTTTTATATGAAACAATGATTAAACTATGATTAAAAGAGAATTTATACATTTGTTAAGACTTTTGAGCATAAGTTGTATTGTTTAACATTGTTTTTTAGAGATTTATCAACATTTTTTAAAATAATTACTTTAACTAAAGTTCTTATTTAAATAAGTATTTTAAGTAAGTATTAGATGATTCACTCTCTTCTAACCATTTCAGCTTACACATTTATCAGTTATGTTATAAATAATTTATTAAATATAATATAATTATTAAT
Organism: Trachymyrmex septentrionalis; assembly: GCF_001594115.1. Taxonomy (NCBI): domain Eukaryota; kingdom Metazoa; phylum Arthropoda; class Insecta; order Hymenoptera; family Formicidae; genus Trachymyrmex; species Trachymyrmex septentrionalis. Next base: position 1,559,896 of record NW_017306091.1, on the reverse strand, counting down.
ATTATTATTAAATCTATATTTACTATATATTATATTTATATATAAATTTTAGTATTCAATCATTGCTTTCTAAATTTTAAACTCATCAAAATTTCTTTAAATACTTAGACGCTCTTTTTCAACCATTTTAGCTTGTACACTTATTAAATATATTATAATTATTTATCAAATATAATAAAATTATTTACGTTTCTCTTATTATTATCTATATCTACAGATATTTATTATTCATTATGTCGCATTTAGATTTTATTTATATTCGATTATTATCAATTACGTTTTATCTTTCATATAAAAGTTCTCCAAGTTCTATAATAAAAGTGATAATTTATTACACGTGACAAAAGTAGAGAAATAATGATCTGTTAATTCCTATTTGCCTGCAGGAAATCATGGCACTGGTATCGAGAAGCATATTCCGTAACTGGTGGGATGATATAGATCGCTACCACCGTGAGATGGAGGAACACTTTCGCAGGTTGAGTCTGCACGACGACAATCTGTGGCGAATGCCATCGCTCGTCGGCAAGTACCGGCGATGGGGCGATTTATTTGAAAGTCTAGAACATGAGATAGGCGGATGGGCAACAGTCGAACGCGACGCGAACAAGTACCGGATAGTGGTAGATGTACATCAGTTTACTCCGGAGGAAGTCACCGTTCGCACTGACGACAAGTACATCACCGTTGAGGCCAAGCATCATGAGAGGAAGGATAGCTATGGTAGAGATAGTTATGAGTCGCGACAGTTTATACGTCGTTATTTGCTGCCGCATGGTTACGACATCGGCCAGGTGAAGCCCAGCTTGTCTTCCGATGGTATTCTGACTATTACAGCACCCAAATGGAAATGGGCTTTACCGGCGCCGGGCGAACGATTTGTGCCAATTATACGACAAACCTATTGGCCGGCCATCAAGACCAAGTAATGCGCTGAGGTGTTTCCGGACAACGCGAAAATCCAATGATTAAGAGATTAATCGCCAAAACGAAATGTCCGAATAATTTTTTTAGAACCATGATCATCCTCAAAATCAATAGTTTGCAGAGATGTATACCATTGTCTGCAATAGCATTTGACCTACCAAGAAATCGGACAATCAAACCTTGGTGAGAAAAAAATTAATCGTTTTAGTCTTGAATGTTTGAATTTTTGATACCTTTACAATGAGGTCAGACCGGTTCGCGTTGTTCAGCTTCCTCGCAAATGTCTATTGTTATGTGTACACAATCGATCAGTACGATTACATTAATATGTTATCGTTAATATTACAAACACTTGCTGATTTTTTGCTACGTGTATACAGGGCGTCCCAAAATTTGCAAATCAAAATACTACAGCAAGACAGATATCGAAAAATTAAGTAAAAAAAGTTATATGTATATTTTTATTTGAAGCAGTAGTTTTTGAGATATAAGGATTCAAATACAGCCAATTACAAATTACGTTTAGTCGCCCACCAGCTGTCCATGAATTGTGTTGTAATATTAGTAAGCACGCATTTCAGTGTTTAATTTTTTGAAAAGTTTTTCACTACGATATTTTAATCGATTTATAAATTTCAGGACACCCTGTATATACATATACACACACACACACACATATATATATATATATGTTATATATATAAATGTATTAGCATTGCGGTCTGTATGTCAGCAAGGGAGGAGTCACGATCGTTATTTACGCCACAGTTTAAACATAAAAAAAGATTGCAGAGTTAGATTTGTATTCTGTTATATTCAAAATAGACATTCACATTCGATTGCATATAAGACGTTCCGAGAGCGGAAATTAATAGATCGATTCGATAATTACGACCGTGACTCATTCTTCGCAAGTTTGGATGACTTTAATACGTAGCGTAATGAACCATAATTAGAAAATTGTATAAAAACATGCATGTACAGTTGCATTGTATTAATTATTTTCTCATAGCTGTAAAAGACACGAATGCGGACAACAGCATATTATGAAGCTTTACGACGCTGTTAAACTATAGACATTACATCATTCGGGTTCGTCTCGGCGATTAGTTTCGAATGGTTCATGCCGCCGTGACTCGCTATTAAAATGTAACAACTGCTATTGCGTATGTTCTGTACAGCTTGTTGCTCTTATGTAATCGTTCATTTAATTTATTCGTGTTATCGTTAGCTTGACAATTCGATTTAGAGTTTGTACTTATAGGTTGTTTACGTAACACTTCTTTTTGGCAAGGAATGTGAGTTACATAAAATATGTATGAATGATATAGGTAAATCACTCGGTATTATAATTACTCGCGTCACAGTCAAGAAGCTAGAATTATAGACGAGATATTATGTAATGCACTTTATATTCGTATTAGTCAAACGGTTGCAATTATGTTCAAGTTCAATTAAACGCATATATAATAATAATAATAAATATGTATTTCACATTCAAACGATTTTATTCTTGCGATACTTTTCGCACAGTTTGTAATTTTATTCGCTTTGTATTAAGCTAAATATAATATTTTGCTAATAATATTTTCTTTAATAAAGGTTTAATATCAATTTAATTTTGTATCGTGCTATCATTATTGTCATTGAATAATTGCCATTAAATTATAATAATTATAATAATTATAATAATTACCATTAAATTTATATAGCTCTTATAAATTATTTGCTTTAATTATAATTATTTGTTGCTAATAATACTAGTAATGTTTTTTTTAACAAAAATTTAATTTCAATATTTTACTTAAACAATCATTTTTGAATGTGTAATTTTATATAATTTTAATAAAGTTGCAATTATATTATTTAATTTGCATACTACAGTTGTAAATTTGACAAATATTTATATTATAATATACATAAGTTTGATTAAAAACCAATATTTTTTTGATAATTAATTCAATCAATATTTCTGAAAATTAATTTAATTTAAATGAGTGTATATTATAGTTCAACATCTTAACACTCGGACAGGTAAGGCGCTTCATATTTCAAGTTTAAATATTTTTTTCTTAAAAACGCATTTATGCTGTTAAGTATTTAAATTCTAATAATACCACTCATGGTACGCCAAAATCTGTGCACATAAAAAAAAATAGGTTGCAATAAATATTTTCTCAATTTAGCCAAATTGAATTATCCATCTATGCCAAATATATCACGAAGTCGTATACATATATTTTTCATTTCTTTTATGTTGCAAAGCTGCTATTAGACAATTCGACATTCATGACAAAATTCCATTTATAAATGGCAAGTAGAAGTTCCATCGCGTGATACAGAATGTTTAAAAAATTAGAATGCACATGTATATGTACATTATACATTAAAATACATGCGCATATATCACGCATAATATACAATACGTGTTTACATTATAAAGGAGTTTGTCCCGAATTATTGGCCCTCTAAAATGGAGTTAAACCAGACCTGTCCAATTTGAGCTTTGGAGCCAAAACGCAAAGTTATCGACGTAAAAAAATTTAATGTTAGTAAGATTAGAACTATAAAGTGTTGATAAACGTCACTTAGATGCATATCAACACTTTACAGTTCCTGAAATCTTACTCACATTGAATTTTTTTGAGTCGATAGCTTTGCGTTTTGGCTCCGGAGCTCAAATTGGACAGGTCTGAGTCAAACGTTTGAATAAATGTTCGATTGTGATCTATGAATGCCTTTCTTACGACGGTCCTCGTTCTTCCTCACTCTCAGAGAATGGCGTTTGATCGTCTTGACTATTCGGTGGTAGTGGTTCCTCCAAGATTGTTTCCTCTGCGGGTGCTAAACCCTGCATCCATCTAGCCTGTTCCTCGATCATCGGAATTTTCTCGTCAATCAATTTCTCCATGTCTACCTTGTCCAACTCCTCTTGTATACGTCTCTTTAATGGTCCTTCGATTGCGTCCATGATTTGATATCTATGAAAGTAAGAATAAAAAGGCACAGTTAAAAACTTAAATAAAGAGTATTTAAAAGAGTAAAAAAAAAAAATAAAATAAAATATGACACAGAATCGTATTTTCCATAGTTAAATATCTGATATTTGAGAGTTTAATAAAAAAATCTAAAAATATACAGGGTATTAGTATATACAGGGTATTAAGTATGTTGTCATACTCAATAGAGCGATTCTTGAGTTTATTTCAAGTAAAAAAGTCCATATAAACATGTGTTCTAAACGGCTTAGTTTCCGAAATAAAAAAATTTAAACGTGTAGTAATAATCTATTTATTTGAAAGAAATACAGCTTGAACTAGTCAAAAACTAGTCAAAAATAGAAAAACAAAAACAGGCTTCAGTTCTTCTGATGAAATAAAACAATTAGATGAATAGTTGAAAATGTCCACCTTGCACATGATACATCCATCGAGCCTTCTTCTCAAAGATTGATGTACACGCTCAAAGATACCAGGTGTGTTACGTATTGCCTCGCATGAAGCAACTATTCGATTCCTCAAATCATTCTTATTCTCAATTGGGGTGGTATAAATCAATGCTTTCAGATGCCCCCAAAGGAAATAATCCAAAGGATTTAAGTCTGATCTAGGAGGCTTTGACTTTGTTTACGATTGTGCAAATGGTAACTCATGTGAAGCAAAGCATATTTATGCAGGAAGATATCCAATGCAATTTACTGTTTCGTCAAATATTTGCGAATATTCACCTGTATTTCAGAAACTAAGTCATTTAGGACACATGTTTATATGGACTTTTTTACTTGAAATAAACCAAAGAATCTCTCTGAGTATGGCAACATACTTAACTAACACCCTGTATAGTTAGAATCAATTTTATCATCTCTGATTAATTCAATCAATCAATTAAATGTCAACCGTGATTGGTCAATTTTGCTTAACGACAAATACAATTGGTCAATTTCAATGGAATAATCGACTGATTAAGTTAATCAGAAATAGTAAAACCGGTTTTTAGCCTGTTTTCCATCAATGTAGATTAATTAAAATTTTTTTTTTCGATTCAAGTTATTTTTCATCTGTTTTTATTTTTAAGAAAAAGATAAAGAATATAAGTTGAGCCTAAATTAACATTAATTCTCTAAATCCTAAATGATTCTAATTGTAACATACGAGTATGACCTTAAAAGAATTTTGGAGAAGCTAAAAAACGCAAGTATAAGATTATTTAATATCAAATCAAATATTTCGAGAATTTAAGCGAAACGTTCGTTAACAATTTTCCGAGATTATCAAGGATACTACAATTTTGTTCATTGCGTTAGACACGTTTCTTAATGCTCATTGTGATTAGATCCGTGTCAGAAAATCGCCGATTACGGACGTCGCCTTGAAATCGATGCGAGACGCATATTTTACAAGGCCGGGCCGGGGCTATTACGTATGGTTTACCTTAAAAGGTTCGGTAGTATATTAACGCTCGCTTCCACGAGATAATCGAGCGTTCTAGCGCCGTGGAATCTCGCTTGAATGTTGCCCAACTCGAGCTCCAGTTCTTCTAATGTAGCGCGTTTTCGCGTGTCCAATGGCTGAGCTAGCTTCACTTGAACCCGAAAGTATTGGACGGTGAAGGACACGGTGCCGGCACGCGACAGGAAGCCGCCGATCACGCTCACCTCCCAATGCGTCTTACCCTCAAGTTCCTGGGTGCCGATATCCAGAAGCGCGTATATCTATATAAGGTGCCCGTATATGTATGTAAATACAAATTAAATCTGCGATAAGCGTCACCTACGCACGTGCAAAATCCAAAAACCGTACACTGTAACGATTTACAAACGTGGTACCTTATGTAATGTTTACGCAACGATGGTCACAATTATGGCCGATGCAGTTGCTTTGCGTTTAGCAATTTCGTAGACGTTTATCTATTTTAAATTAAATTATAACTCATCTAAATGTTATATTTTTTCGAAATAGATACTCTTCGTATGCCTATTGCAGCAATATTTTTAGACTCACTTGGAACTCTTCGATTGAAGATATGTTAATATGCTAGTCTCTCTTAATTAGATCTCTTAAAAAATTGCACTTACAGTTCCGTTCTCCATGGTGATGGTTATATTTCCCATGCGATAGAAACTGGCTAGACCGGTGATCCAGGTATGCGACGAGGTCATGGTGAATATACCGACGCTTTGGGTATAATCCTTTAGCTGGTATGGATCATAGCCCATCTGAGAAACCTGCTTTCGAGCTTCTGCGATCGCCATATCGAAGGGTGAAATCGAATTCGGAAAGTATTGCGGTAATTGTGATATTTGCTTATTCACTTCGCCTCTGAAATATATCATGTATTGTTGAGAAAAAAATATAAACACACACAAGCCGAAAAATTATAAATTCTCTCTCTTTTTAAAAAGAAAAAAGAGAAAATTTATTTATTATTGTTAAAATACATGGAATTTTATAAAAAAAAATATGTAATTTAAATTATACAGCTGCATAGATATTGATATTTGAAAAAAACAATGTCATAAAAAAATTTAAATTAAAATCGGCATTAGTTTCGATTGTCGTTTTTAAAGAATTAATTATTATTTTCATTCTTCATACATACACAATACTTTCCTTATTATTTTCCTTTCTCTTGATCTATTTATCTTGTTTATTTATTTGTTTAAATAGTTTTCGATTTAAAAGGATAAGAAACATTTTTTAAAAGAATTGCACCTTATGTTTGTATTAACTTCTTTCAGTATGAATGGTTTGATGCCGTCAAAGATGAAGCTCCCGACGGAATTGATGACTCCTTGAAACACCGAACCGAGGAATCCTAGATTCTTAAAGTCCAGGTCAATTTTATCGAAAGTCAAATCCATATCGATGTTCTGAGCTTGCAATTTGCCATCGGTGCTCACTTCTAGCCTGGCGATACCTTCGACTTTCACGCCAGTAAGCTTCACCGTAAAGTCCCCTTCGGACCTCGAAATCCACGATGTCATTGTGTATAATCCACGAACATCAAGAATGTCAATCCTTACTGCGACAGACACCTCGAAAAGATAATTATTTTTATTTTATATTTCTAGTAAAAACAATAAAGTTGCAAAAATAAACATCACAAGCGCATATATATAAGATAAATTTAATTATATAATATAAATCTATGTGTGATATGAGAAAATTGTAAATATAAATAAAAAAAAAAACAAATATTTGATTTCAAAAGAAAGATGTAAAAAATAAAATATGTAAAATATATACACATACATAATCTATAAGATATTTTGTACACAGAATATGTAATGTAAATTATGTTTTAAAACGCCTTCCTTGCAAATTAATAATTAAAAAATTTTTCAGATAAATTAGCAAAAAAATTTTTTTTTATTAGAAAAGCATATTTTACTTCTTATTTCCATTACTATACAGTCACAGTATCGTTATCATCTTTCTGCTACATCTGTTTAAAATATGATGCGCATCTTACTTTCTACGTAACACGCGCGCGCACGCACACACACACAAACGTACATATAAAATATTCGCATATTAAATATTTGATTCCTTTACTAAAAACATTTTAACCATAAGAAATATTAGTTAAAAATTTTAACTAAATATTATATCAATTAAAATTTAACAATAGAGTTTCTATTTTGCATTATTATTTTTATAAAGAATCGATTGATCTACGATATTATAATCTTCATTATCCTATATAAGTAATGACTCACATAGATATTTTTAACTATAAATCATTATTATGTTAATCAACATTTATTATTTTTAAATTATTCATATAACTGTTCATAATATTATATTAATAACTATTACTAATACTATAGTAACTATTAACAATAGCAACACAGCGATTTATCTTCTACATGTGTCGTTATATGGATATAAATGTATATATATATATTTTAGAATCTAATCAAGAGCGGAAAGGAAATATTGTTGCATCAATTTCAACTTCTAATATTTTTTTGGTTTTTTTCTAACTTTCCGGCTAACGTTTTGATCTAATTTACCTGCATACGTGCCAGTTCCGATTCTATATGTTCGATACGGAACTTGGACAGCCCATAAACGTTAATTTTTTTAAGATTTATCGTATTTATGGAGAAGGAATGCTTCATATCCGGCACTGGCATCGGATCTGGTATCGGCGCGCCCGGTAACCCGACCGGATCGTCTTGCTGATAATGTTTGAGAATAGCACGAATTTGATCCCCTAATCGCTGTTCGCCTGCAGCTATCTGAGCTACCGTTTTCTTATCTAAAATAAGTTATACCTTGTTAAATTAATAAATTAAATCAACACACACATTAAGTAAATAAATATAGAAAAATAGTATTGTAAAGTCAATTTCATGACAGTGTTTTTGAATTATATGAAATTAAATTAAAACATTTTTATTTATTGTTATAGATATAAGCTGATTGAATTAATTATTGAGATTTTGCGAAATGAAATAACTTTATTTTACAACAGTCTGATATGATGCCCCTTGAACTATACATTGCGCAAGAAGAGTAAATTATTTATATGAAAAAGCATATCGTAGTTAATTATTGCGAAACAAACAGCGTGAAGTACGTCAATTATTTTTCAAAGCTTATACAAACTAGTTTTTTAAAGTTCTTTTTTTTCAGTCAATTTTTAAATTATAATTAACGAAGAAATTAAATCATACATAGTTTCTTACTCGCATAATTTTCAGTTTGATATACTGAGTAATGTTTAAACAATTTAGAAAATAAAAATGAGCGAAAAAGTGATTAGAAATATTATGTTGTTTGTCTATATATATATAATATACAACTTTATTAAATTGCATTGAAATTATTTACGAAGTATTATTTATTAATTATTATTAGTTCAATAGGAAATGATTGGGAAAATTATAGTCTCCCCTGTCTGTTAATTCAATTATATTATATTTAAACAATTTATATATTTAAATAATTATAAATTCATTTGACCAGGAAATAAAAGTTTAATGCAATTGCGCTGTACTTAAACCGATTTTAAAAATACATAGACTAGGTTTTGACAAAATCACATCTATCAAATAATCAAATATCATACCTATTGAAGTTGAGGCATTGTTCGCTTTTAGCTCCTCGCTTGCACATGGAAAACATAGGAAGCAGCACACTATCAAAAAGACCACCGCGTAGACTCGCATTTCTAATCGCGTCTTGCACCTCATGTTCATCCTTTAACTTCCTCTTAGAAACACACTAATGTATCATTTAACACCTGGCCCTCCCGATGTTGCCACAAAGAAGCTATCGTAAAAAATATCAACGCGTATCATAAATTTGTCGGGATCCCCTCTGATCGTTTCCCGTCGTAACTCCTCTATTGGAAACCCCTCACCACCATTCACTTCAGAATTTTATCAATGGATTAATATATTAATTAATTCCACAATCAATTTTACGATCAGTTTGTGATCACAAGCTTCGCCCTTCAACTACCACTAATAGTTCTTCTTTGTGTTCTTCTGCCAAGAGTGCAAAATGCTTATCAGTGGACGAGAACGTGCGATGTAACTCCTAACCGACTCCGAAGGCGTGTGTGCACGCGTTCGACTGACTGAGAAGGCACATCAGTGAATTTAGTGGAACGATATCTCTGACAGGTCATTGAGAGAGCAAGGGTCAATAGCTTTATCTCCACGCCTTTCCTCTCTTCTTTTTATCCGTCTCTTTCTCCCTTGTTATATATTATACTCGTCCGATTTTGAAATCTCGCTTTAATAGAGATAGAGTTATATTAAAAAAAAGTAGAAACCTTAAATAAAAAACCCAGTAAAAATCAATTTTTTATTTTAATCCTGAAAGTTTTTTATTCGGGGAATATATTACATTATTGTACTAGAATTCAGTTTTAGTATATATTCAAAAGATTTTTGTACAAAGATATAGCTGTAAATAATCAAGATGTAATACAATGATTAAGTGATTAAGGCTATATTTCTTATTAGATCGTTTCAAAAAGACGCTTATATCTTTTTTTCAGAATTTTGATAAAAAATCATTTTTTTAATAATAAAATTAGTTTTTTACTTAGTTTTTTATTTTAAAGTAAAAAAACCAGTTTTTTTTTCATCTCTTTAACATCAACATACGTTGCATTGTGATGCAATATGGATAATCCCTATGATGAATTTTTCAGATGCAGTAAGTAGACATGGAATATTTAAGATTTCTATTCTGCAACAGACTTGTCTTAAAAACTATTCCCACTTTTTGGGAACGTCTAGCATCGAAATTTAAATATGTATTTTGTTCTAGGAATAAGCTATAATATTTTTTCTCCGTACAAAAAATAATATGTCCCCAAAATTATTATAAAAATATTGTGTCTCCAGAATATTATATTCAAAATAGATTTTTTAAACAATTTTCATTTTTTTGAATAAAAGAGAGATTTCTCACAGTAATACTTAATCTGTAAATTAAATAACACGAAATCCTGGTCTGTAACAGCTTGACTAGTTTATTATGCAAATTCGATATAATATATTCACTGATAGAGTAAAGAAATAATTATGTAAATATATTATTATATAAATTCCTAATTAATATAATCAATATTCATATAAAATTATAAAAATTGTACAATATTATCAAAATATGTGTCCATTATTTATAAGAAAAATATGAAATTGTTAAAATTAAAAATTAATAAATTTATTAGGATAATTCAAAATATATTTTTATAATATTTTATAATTTTAATTAATTTCACACATAAAGAAATCATATTGTTATTTAGTCGCTTAAAAAAACAATGCAAAAAGAGGGATTTACTTTGTTTTCAAGCTCGATTGAATCTCAAAATAATTAGCTTTCGTATCCGGTTTGCGTTCCAACCTTAATAATTAATAGCATTGTTCCGGATGGTAAATAAATTTCTGTTGCGCGTAGCAGCTGAAACGCATGCTCTGCAAGTAATTCGCAAGATCTGTTGCCATCAGTTTAAATTATACATATTTGGCATTATACATATTGTCAAATTAGTATAAACTATTTGTTTTTTGGCGAAAGAATATGTGAGAAAAGCTACACGATAAATTTCGGATATATGGATTAAAATATATTTAGCAATTAGTACATAAATCATACAATATGTAAAATGCCGATTTGAGCCGAGTTATAGCACCAGTTATATATATATATGTGCGAAATTATTTTATTAGAAGTTTACAAAAATGTCTTCATTATAAATGTTTCGATCCTCAGTTTTGGATCATCAGTATATATATATTCGTAATAATTTCTCGTACATCCGATTTCTGGATCAAATTCCGTGGCACGAAAAAGTGACGTAGGCGTACAGTGTTTGAGAGGCGTTTTCCATTTTTGTCTTGATTACGAATTAACGAGATACGGCACTTCCGTGCCGCACAGACACGCGTCCAGAAGGGACGAATGAAGGGACTGTAAATAATATAATACACTTGCACAGTCAAAGCCAGAAATACTTTTTAAAAATATGATTGAGGTGACGCAGCACTCAAAGAGAGATGAGACACACGTCCGATCCGCTCGAGTAATCTCACGTGACTCTGGAATGCCAGAAAGCCTATTATTCTCACTATTTTGCACCCATACAGCGCATACCTTCAAAAAATGTTCAGAGGGTTGATCGTATAACTTTTCCTCTAGGATGGAAACATGAAAAGTAAAAATATTTTTTGTATGTTAAATGTAGGGAAAGGTGGAACACATTATGAAAGGGCATTATATGACAGCAATTTTTTTTCAAAATGCAGCAAGAGCAGCCGAACGTTAATCTGCACACAAGAGAAGTGTCACGAAAAAAGTAACTTTGATGAAGTTTCAGAAGTCTATGAGAAAAATCATAGTGACGGGACTGTAATGATGCATCCGAGCGAGACAAGACGAGAAAAAAACCCGATACTGAGATTTATCATAGATATATTTTTCATAGATCTAAAAACTCTTTAACGGCATAAATATAATGCTTCTTCATGATTTTTCAATCGGGGTTTTCACTTAAATTATATATATAGTATAATTAATTAATTAAATTTAAAAGTCCACAAGGAAGAGAAACAGTTCCTAATACGATAGATGTAAATCAAGATACAATAGTAATGTCCAGGCTATGTCACGTCAAAACGACGATATTTTCCTTCAATATTGCTTTTAAATAAATTACTAACCAAATAATTTCTTAAATTTTAATTTCTTTCATAGGACAATCGAAATCAAAATTAATGAAATTTTCTCACGATACCTCCCAAATAACACTTTATCCAGGATACATCTTGAGGATGTTCTTGGGATGTTCGAAGGACATACGGACGTCCTTTAAACGTCCTGAAGACCCTTAGAGGTATGTGCTATTATTAGGACTTGAGCACGCAAAAAAACAACCTTCTTTTCATTTCCGCATTATTGAAGAAATGCAAATTTATTCTTCGGAAAAAATTGTTCCCCGAAATATCAATAGAATAGATTGGTGGAAATGTAATTTTGTGAAAATTTCCAATACTGGCAGCAACGACAGCAAGACAGTACCTTGCTATTCCTGCTACACAAACAAGTAGTAAAAGATTATTTTCTGATGCTGGTAACATTGTTACAGTCACGAAAACAAAATTAATATCAACAAAAGTAACTCAATTATAGTTTCTCCATTCCAATTTGACATAAAACAATATATACAATAATAATTTATAGTATATGCAATAATAATTTATGTTTCCGTTAGAATTCTTCGATTCTGTTGTAAATCTTTATTTCTACTTGTGTATTCACATGTACGGTCCAATAAGATTCCTTCTTGTTTATATTGTAAAATAATATATTTTGGCAATTTACACACACACACACACACACACACGCGCGCGCGCGCGCGCGCATACACTACAAATAATTAATTAATTATGCTATAGTTTAAGTGGAAAATCCGATTGAAAATCATGAAGAAGCATCACATTTAAAGAGTTTCTAGACCTATGATCACTACTTGATTTTAAATTCGGATACCTGAAATTTACGGTACCCAAACATTACAAACATTCGGACCCGATCCCGGAAAAAATTCTCGACCCGACCCGAACCTGAACTCTCGAGTACCTGCACATTTCTAATAAACACGCATAAACATGTAATTGTATATGAAATATGTCCATACATGTTCATACATCCTTCTTTCTTTTGTACAATTACTTTTTAGTGTAATAGAAATAATAATAGTAATGTGAAAACATAAAAAATAATTAAAGAGATAATTTTCGTAACGTTTGTTTTAGGAAAAAACAAGTTTGGACAAATGTAAAAAAAATTGTATATTCATAATTTTTTATGCATAATTTTATATATAATTATACATAAATAATTTTTTACATTTCTTCAAACTTGATTTTTTTCTAAAACAAATAGTGCGAAATTACCTTTTTACGTTTATACATATTCATGCATGAACAATTTTTTTCTGGGCAGTAACGAAAGTATTCTTAGGGCAGTATATGACAATAATTCTTGGGGTACATTGTGACATATTTATTATTGTTTATTTCGTCTTCACTCTGTTATTATTGTTTTTTTATTGATTATTAGTTAAGCATGATTCGACACAGAGAAAAAAAGATGTACATATGATTTTATCAAAACCCACTATGAATGGAAGGTAACGATCTTATTACGAGTTTGCTGTTAATTTTTTTCATAACTTTAAGTTAATATAGTCAAAGAAGCTTTTAATATGTTTAAGTTAAGAAAGTTCTATAAAAATTTGATTTTGTAACTATTTCTACGAGTAAAAAAGACATCTTATTTTGACGTTTTATCGTAATATTTTAATGTTTTAACGTATTTTTAATATTTGTCACATGTTTACTATTTTAATATATTTTATTAAGCCTGAGCCAGAAAGCTTATAATCTAAGTGATTAATACAAACTCGTTATAATATTAATTTTTTATACACTTTTTATGTACCTATTTATGCTGAGCTTATATGTCTTATAGTGAAAATAAAATTATGTTTTTGTCTTTTAAAATTATTTGCAGATTCGATCTTTTGGAGATTTTGTCTGTCTGTGCCGGAGATTCGTTTAAAAAGCCGAAGTCTCCGATTAAAAACTGAAGAGGTGACAATTATGATTCTCGATTTCGCAAGAATTTTGCAAGGATTGTATCTACCCTTATTTATTTATTTATACATATACGTATCTTTAATTATAAAAATAAAAATAAAAGCAGACTCGAGAGGATTAGGTGACATCATTAAAGAAAGAAGAATAAGACCAAGTTTACCCTTTAAGAACATAGAATATTAATCTAAACCAATCTTGAAAAAAAAGTAGCTCAATTTTCAATCTTTAAAAGTGAGATTTTGCTTTTCAGAGCTTTCATTCTAAAACGTTCAGGTGCGAAATTATATCTGAATAAAACTTTACCCACTGCAAGTCTCGCTGTACTTTTTCATTCAGCGATTGGTTGATTAGTTCATACTGTCAGAGAAGAAAGAAAAAATTCGAAGCAGTGCAGTTCCACGTGCCATCAGTTTCATATCTGAGGTCTGTTCTTTTTAGCTAAAGTTCTTGCATGATTCATCTTTCTTCCTCTTCTCTCCGTTTCTCTTTATCTTTCTTCCTTTTCTCTCCGTTGGAAAGGAAAAGAGAAAAGATAAACCATGCAAGAAATTCAGCCTAAAGTTTCATATCTAGAACAGACTAGTGTATTTGCTTTCCGCTGTACGAATTCGTTGTATGACGCGTGAAATTTATTTTTATATGTATGATATTTACAACAGTTTCTCCAAAAAATTTTCTCAGAAACATTGCATTCGATATGAGTGTCATAAATCGGTATTCATAGTTGATTCTTATACATATTTAAGTCTGTCTTAAGATGTTATAAGTCAATCACACTGTCGTATTAGCATCTTAAGCATTAAAATGATTCTAATATCATTATGTATGTAAGTGTGTAATCAGGGAATTTAATAAATGGCGGGATTTAAATCGACATATTTCATAAAATAAAAAAATCATACACACGAAATATTTAAATCTTGACGTACTATAAACGCCGTAGACGTAACATTTTCCCAACGATTCCTTCGTTTGCGCTCGTAATAAGTATAATACACTCGCATCTTTTCGAAGCAGTGAGCTGAATGCGGTGAAAAAATATCCTCACGGCCGTGGTGATGTATCTCCCCGCGGATGTGTTCGTAATTATGGTCACGTGACACAGTGGTTGTGTTTATTTATAGACACAAGTCTATCAAGTTTTGGCATACGCGCATGTGCGCGTACGCTCTGCGCACGTGTGTATGTCATTACCGTATGATCGGATACTACCACATTTGTGCATGATGGGTGCTCGACGAGTTTTTTTCGTAACAAGCGCCAGAGTGTGTTGCTGGAACATGTGACGAGGGTCTGTCCAGGTCGGTCGGTTTTTCGAACTTCTGACGTAGTGGACTTTCCTTAAAAATATTACGGTTCGTCGATACATCTTCGCACTCGAGGAACTTATGTAGGCTTCAAAGGCTGAGTGTTGTTCGTGAAAGAACAATGCTTGAAGGTGTCACTTCGGAATTAGTACCTCGATATTCTACCACGTCTCATGATTAATGAATACGAGAGTTATGTCGAAGCCCGATGCTCCAAAATTTGTCACGGCGCTTTTCTCCTTCAAAGGGAAGAATAACGATGAAGTACGTGGAATTCTTCTCCTCTTTCGTGGAATTTTTTCCCCTCTTTCGAAGATTGTTCTAAATACCGCATTTTTATATGGAGCAGTGCTGTCACAGTTGCTAAAAATGCATTTGTATGTGTCTGTATGCAGTGTTTTTGTTTTTTCTAGTTGTGTTTTAAGAAAGGAGATGTAATAACGATAACTCAAGTGGACGATGAAGGCTGGTGGGAGGGCACATTGCATGATAAGACTGGTTGGTTCCCTTCGAATTATGTCAAGGAGTATAGAACTCCAGGTATGATATTTTTTGAATGTGTTTAAATTTTTTAATAGCTGAAGTAATGTACAATTTAATCCATTTATAATTTGTTCTTTTAACATTCTATATATACTTTAATATACTTTAAGGTCGAAAATAATTGTATATATTTTATATATTATGTATGTACAGATGGTAGTCATGCGTCGATTAAGACGTCTCCAGAAAGGAGTCCACAAGAATCACCTGCGCATCAAAAACTTAATCGTGATATAGTATTAAAGGATATTGTCGATTCTGAAAGAGTGAATGTAGCTGAACTGCAAGGACTAGTGAATAATTTTCTACAACCTCTTGAAACATCAACTATGTAAGTCATGTTTAATAAGATGGAAGAAAAAAAATGTGTTACGTATATTGTACGATAAAAATCTCGAATTATACTTAGACTGAAGAAAGATGAGTATAAGCAGCTACTTGGTAACATTCACGAGGTATTGGAGACTCATCAATGTTTATTAGCAAATTTGGAAGGAACTGTTTTGCAAGGACTCTCTGCAAGAATAGGGAATCTTTTCCTAACTATTGCACTGAGGCTAAAGTCTATTCACACTACATATTGTAATAATCATCCACAAGCTGTTTGCATATTAGATAGATACAGGTACTTTTCAAAAATATATCTTTTTTTTTCGATTGCTACAAATCGAGTCTTGATGTTTATGTAAAAATTTTTGCTATTCAAGAGATGATGCAGTATTATGATTTGTTTTTGGTTATTTTGCGATTAAGTTCATATTTCACTTTACTACTACCATTATTTTTCCATTAAAAATTCCTAATATATACAGAATGACAATTTCAAGAAGCGAATTTGAATTTTTTGTTTGACAAATGATTGTTTTAGCACAGTGATTCAATATGGAATCCTACTGGAAAATAATGTAGATTATTAAAATAGTATTATGATTTCCGAAAGATAATAATCGATTGCAAATATATTAATCATGTATTATTATTTTAGAGATGAATTAAATGAATTTATGGAACGCAGTGGAGCAATATCACCTGGTATATTAGTATTAACTACTGGTCTTAGTAAACCGTTTCGAAGACTAGATAAGTACTCTGCTATGCTTCAAGAATTAGAAAGATACACTGAAAAAAATCATCCCGACAGAGGAGATACTCAACGTAGTATAACAGTGTATAGAGAAATCGCGGTATGATGATTCATCATTCTACATCTTCATTATATGAACAAAAAATGGTATTGATATTAAATTTAAATTTATTTGATCCATTTTATTTGTAGGATCATTGCGCTTCCATACGTAAGCAGCGTGAATTAGCACTCCAAATATTAACTAGTGGAATCAAAGGTTGGGAAGGTGAAGAATTAAATTCACTAGGCGAGATTATTCACGTCGGATCTGTTACTCTAGCAACTGGTGTAGATCGTAGAGATAGATACTTTGTTTTATTTCCTACCACACTGCTGGTACTTAGCACCAGTCCCAGGATGAGTTCCTTTATTTACGAGGTAGATTTGGAAACATCTCTGTCACATTGCTTTAAAAACACAATATATAAATATTTTAATTCATGTTGTGATTATTTGTAGGGAAAACTCCCATTAACTGGCATTAATGTAACTGGCATTGAAGATACAGACGATATAAGAAATGCTCTGGAGATCACTGGTATGGCCATCAATGTTTTATGTCAAATATATCATGAGAGATAGATTCTACCTCACAAAATAAATAAGAAATGTTATTTTGTTAACTTAGGAATAAGGAAATATATCAATTCTTTGTTATAAGTTCATACGAGAGCAATAATTATTTCTTAAAATAATTATATAATAATGAATGCGATATGTATGCTTTAAGGACCAATGATTGAAAGCATTGTTGTACTGTGCACTACAAAAGAAGAGAGACAGCGTTGGATCGATCTCTTAATTCAAGAACAGTGTACTAGCCTCTTGAAATCACCAACCACGCCTCGTGTGAGTTATCATCACCCTCCGTACGCTCGACTCTCGAGATACTTTGCGAAGCTCGTGAGGAGAAAAGTTATATATCCTGAATTGATGAAGAAATTATTATATATTCAGTATATTCTGAGGCCAGATTTAACTAACGTAAAAATGAGAAAGTGTAACGTGACCTACACTATTTTTCCTACTCACACTAGCGAAGGATCCGAGACATCAGATACACTTGATGAAAGTAATGTGAAGGAGGAGTCACGAATATTGCGTAAATCTTCGTTAATACTGGACGTTAGATATGTGTTAGATAATACTGATCTTAGTACTGTTGGATTAACGAGCACTTCTTCACTCACGAATTTCGCACCGAGAGTTGATTGCGACAATCGATGTACCTTCGAGACTAGTAAGAGTTTACCGGCTGGTGCTATGAGTCACGTCCTACCAAATGTTCCGCTCGCGTCAAGCAAGTCTTATACGTCAAATTTTCAAACACGTAATAAATTTTGTCGGGAGCATTTGGAAATTTCACATGATAGAGATCAGACTGTAGATTATAAATATTTGAGAGCTATCGAAGAGTTTTATCCAAAAAACTTAGACATCCCAGTTCAATATTCTAATCAGAATGATAACTGCGATAATAACATCGGGAAAGAATTTGGAGAAACGTGTGTAAATATTAGCTTACGGTCTTCAGATTCGGGAATGGCCGAGAGTTATCACTTACGTTCATCTGAAATTAATTCCTGTTACAAATCATATACGTCTAGTCATACTAAATATACAGATCCTATAAGAACATCTCATAGCGAAAGCGATAATGATGAGAATAAGTTTGAACATCAATGTATTTGCTCTTCGCCATTTGGCTCTACGCCTCGAGATAGTGCTCACTCGGTGGCTTCGTCTAAAAATATTGATGAATGTCCAACTCTTGTGAGATCTAATGATGTCGGTAACGATGTTAACGATAATAGTGGGAAGAAAATTCAAGAGACTGTATTAGTTCATCCTCTGATAAATTATGGAAATGTACAAGGGAAAAGGTATACGCAACCGATACCATATGCGCATCAGTGCGTAATTAAAAAAATCGGGAGACGTGTAGTTCGTCCAATACAGCCAATTATAGAGGAATATGACGAGCCAACAAATCAAGTGTATTCATCTGGATTATATGCTCATTGGTGGCTCAAGAAATCTATCCCGATAGTTGGATGCACAGAACAAGGCAAGCTTCCATGGCATGGCTGTTCCTTTGATCATTTCAGTTTTTTTAACCATGCTGGTGTTTTTACTAATTATCATTTTCTACCAAAAGTCGTATGCTCTTATTTCACAGCCATGTTGTGTGAAGTAAGCTGTCGCTTTACTAACACAATGCATTACATTTCATAGAATAGTCTCTCGAGAAACATCACCAATTTTTATGCGTATGCCTTTATTTTTTATTCCATCGTCATCATTCACTTCGCAAAAGATTCTAGTTAGCTTAAATATACTAGTTTTGGTCTTCAAATAGGTCGTGCACTTCAATAATTATAATCGTAGTATTTTTCTTTTCTAGCTTGTATCTTTACATTAAAAAATGTTTTTATACTAAAAGTAGACTCTGCAGAACAAATAGAAAAAATGTATAAATGTATAAATTATAATATAAATAACGTTCGAACACAGATAAATTTTTAGTCTGTGCATGTATATGATAGAAACAATCGCAATTATGCGATATTATTGAAATATTACAAATGGTGCATACATATTATAGCAGACAAGCAATCAGTTGAACGGAAAGCACCAACGATCGGCGATGGAGCATTGTACATCTCCAGGGATTAAGACACCTTGGAGTATTGCATCACTAAGACCTGCTCCTCCCCTATATTCTCTTAAGAATTTTGGAAAATTAGATACTACTACAGATACATCACGCTCACCACGATCATGCAGTAAGATTGCTTTAGTATTAAGTATCAAACATACATGTGAAGTTTTTAATTTATTTTCTATTGCATATTCTATATTAGATGAGCGACAATTTGAAGAAGATGCGATTATATTGAAAGTAATAGAAGGTTATTGTCTTTCTGTCAATGCTAGATTTACTGTACATTCTAGAGAGTCTAATTGTAAGTTTCTACAATTGAGAACGATTGAAACTTTTCAAAGTATTTCTTATATTATGATGAAATTATTATGCTTATTTTTTAGCAATGCTAGATTATGAATCACAAAAATCACGGGACAGGATATCATTAATACATAACAGAGGCAATTGGGAATATTGTAATGACAAGTGAGTATAAAATATTGTGAAAAATATTTTGAAAAAAATACATTTTTCTCAGTTTGAAACAAATATATTTAAATTTAATAATTTTTGTAAAAATAAGAAATTGCATTAATTTGTACCAGAAATACTTTATCATTACGTTACTGGTCAAATTAATTAAAAAATAAAAAAGAAATAGAGTTTTTAAAATTCTTGTTTTAATTATTATGTTGTAAGTTAAAAATTACATAATATATACACAATACATATGTTATTTAAAAAATTGTTAATATAATATTATTGTATATTATTAGTGTGTACATATATTAATGTACTTTTTATACACAGGACATTATCGGAAACAGTTAAAACCTTGAAGAATCAAATGACTGACTTACAATCGCAAATGTCGCTACTAACAAAACAATTAGACGAGGAGAGAAGATCACGACTCTCATTAGCTGCTACGGTAAAACGTAGCATGGGAGTTATAGATGCATAAGGATATCGATAACATCAAAGAATCACAAGAAAGAAGTGTTCAAAAACAAATTTTTTACGATGCTCATTTCATACGTGCAAATTTTAATCATAAAACGCATAATGTATGTCGCGTGTTGGAATGTTTTCATAAAGTTTACTATTTTTATGATACATATATATATGATAAATATAAGATAAAGGCATGTAAAGAAATTATTTATGTATTTTTTTAGCATGTTGTACACTCGCAATAAAAATATATTTAAAAAATTGTATTATAAGATTCATATTTGTTGCGTTCAGCAAAAAAGCAACTTCAAATACTTTGCGCTGATTGCATAATAGTTTTAAATAATTAAGATAGAACTATTTCAAAATCTAAAAATATAATTTAATCAGCATAAAATATTTACCAGATTACTTTTTTGATGAGCGCAGCCAATTTTATTGGTCATAAAATAGTTTATATATAGTTTAAAATAAAAGTGGTTATTACAAATTTGTTTTTATTTACGATGACTACTGTGATGTAAACAGGATGATAAGAAAAGTTCTAATTGATAAAAGTATGTAATTTTATTATAATTTGTTAGATAAGTTGTCACAAGCAACATTAATGTAATATTACTCGTCTTTACAATATATATTTTGAATTGAAGAATATTATGTACTTATCGTAGCTTGTTCTTTATACGTTCCAATTCATTAACTCTACTTCGCGCGTGTTCCAATCTGTGCCACGCCATTTGCAGTACCTTTTGACTTGCATATCCAGAACCTTCATGTGGTTGGCCTGTGAGAAATATTTATTAAAAAGGTACATTGAAAGGGATATGGTCATAATATTGTTAAATAAATACATACCAGTAGAAACTTGCGTGAGATAATTAATCTGTTCACTTAATTTAGATTCCAATTGTCCTAGAGTTTTCAAGAATTGATGCGTTTGCGACTCTGCTTGCTTCAAGCTTGATTTTTCCTTGCTCAGTTCCATACAAGCTTGTCCTGTATAACATAAAAGCACATCTTGCAAAGTACATACATCTTGTGTATCAAATATCCTTGCTTCTAGTATTCACATCTTTATGTATTCAGCTTTGTTTCGTATGTTTGGTGCAAGTACACTATTTTAATATACCAGGAATTCGTACTAGGTTTTCCATTTAGTAACACAAGTCAATACAAACATCATTCTATCTTTCTTAACATTCCAGTAAATAACAAAGACAGAACAATACTTGAGTCGATTTGTATCATCAAATGAAAAGCACCCGCTATGGGAACTCTCTAATAGGAGACATATTATCTTATATTCAGTGAGAAACAAATGCAGAATGATTCTTGTAATGAATGATTGTGGATATGTGTTTCTTGGTCTCTCTGGAAAGCTCTTCAATGTTTTTCCACTAATATAAATTAATTTTAATCTCGGTTCGAATTACTCTGTGTCTAATTCTAACGATTAGAAAAAGACGAAGAATAAGTTGAACCGAGATTAAAGTTAATCTATATTGATGGATATGGGCATAAGTAAATCATAAAAACATTTGACAATTACCTGCACTTTGTAAACACACTACGATGTCTTTCTCGATAGTCTCCAAAATCTGGATCCTTTCCATCGGCGGCGTCATTGTGATTTTTATTTATAACTGCAGTTATCTTTAATTCAAGAAATTCCACGTAACACTCCTGTCTTGATCCTTCAGTGAATTTTACTCATATCTTAACCCAATTTGATTTAGTCACAGTAAGAAAATATTGAAAAACGTTGAACAGCGAATGATATCGAATAATGATAAATTAAAATGCAGGACTGATTAGAACGAAATAAGAATAGTAATCTAAACACAACCTGTTTGATTTATCAACATTAAACTCAATCAGATCAAATCAGATCTTGCTGTGTGACTGAACCTATCTGAACTTCTGAACAGTCTAATGGTCTAAACGGTCTAAATCAGCCTAAATTATGACTACCTGCGTCATCTGCGATACCGATGAGATACTATTAAAGATCGTCGGCCCTGGGCAAATTTTCGTGACTCGGTCCGGGGTTTTTTTATTTATTTATGACTATTAATATAAATATTTAAATAATACATTATTAAATTCGTGACTTTTTATCATACCAATGCTGTATAAATAAGTATGCATACTTTTAATGCTAATATCTTATTGCCGAAAAATTACAATTTTTTCTCTTATCTCTTTTTCAGTTATCACTCTATTGATAATCAAACTCGGATGATAACATTAAAATCACAGTTTTAAATAAAAATCGAGTATTATTAAACATATGTACATGTTTATGAAACTAATAAATCATGAAATTACTATCGTATTATTAGTTTCTTACTCTCACTTAAATTTTACAGAAACACGAAGTAGATGACATGTCTGATATTGTTGGAAGCTGGCGCTAGAGGACACTAGAGGGTTTCGGATTCTCTACGCATGCGTGTCGAAATCAAGTTCTCTCCAAACAAAAGAAAGCAACATGGCGGAGTGGACGCGCGTAAATTTTACGAACGTTGAATTGTGTAAGTATATAACTATGGATATCAGGATATATTTGGTATATAATTGAGTAATAATTACAGTTTTTAATTTTGTTTCATGTTATGTATATACAGTAAGTGTATGGACACTGGAGTCACTGGACCTCAATGCTTCAGGTTACAGACTGTGATCGGAAATTAATTCACATCGCCGGTGGAGGATTTATAAGTAAGTAAATATATTGATACTTTATATTCGTGATTTATTATATTTACATATACACGCATTAATGTGAGCGAACTATTGATCTATTTTCTGTGACTGAACTAATACACTTTTGGAACTTAAAGTGAATATATTAAAGTGAGTATTGATATTTGTCGGAAGTGTGAAAGAAAATTCTAGTGCAGTCTAGTTTGTAGGGATAGGAAATAAACCATATATCTAATAAATAATTAATTTGATGTAATACTACAAATATTTTATTTTGGAACATGCTAGAAAATAACTTGCGTGTTTATTTAAGGGTGCTTTCCAATAAGATGACAGATGACAGTGAGTACGATCCACTTCACTCTGTAAATGCTTTGAAACATTCTTTGATTGAGTAATTCGTAAAATTCTTTCTGTTTGCCAATGAAGTATTCGCAACGTTAAGTGGATCACAACCAGTCTAACAATTAAGTGAATTATTATATTTCTATTGCAACGATTGTCAATGTTAAACAAAGAATGAAGTGATCACTGTATTACACTGTTTCTTGCTGGAAAGTATTATAAGTATATGAGTATAGTAGGAATATTTATATAAATCTTGTCCAATATAAAATTTTTTATTGTCAGCCTATATATAAATTTTAATTTTTACAAATCATTATTTATATTAATATCTTATTAATAAACGACGAGCATGCACTTTTTGATTAATATACTCAGAGTGATTATTTTGACAATATAAAAATAAACTGATGTCTGTTATTTTTTGTCAATATTTATTAGAAAATGATGAAAAATAAGTTAAGAGATTAAAGTTAATCTATACGTATATTAACGGGCATTAATTTACGTTTTTACATATGTAATTATTTATATCCAGAATGGCTATACAGTATTACAAATACTGTTACTAGAAGAGAAAAAATAGAGGTGTGCGAATAATTTGAATTTGAATCAT
>NW_017306091.1:1527937-1535496 GCF_001594115.1 Trachymyrmex septentrionalis | reverse complement strand
AAATAGTATTAATATAAATATAGTATTAATATAAATACATATTTAGTATTTAGTATTATACAAATTGCTGACTACTATATCAGTTTACCTTACGATCAAATTTATAAGTCTTGGAACAGAGTCCCATTGTAAGTAGAGAAGTGTACTTGTAATTTATTATACACAAATATTGTACTTTTCTTACAGCTTATAATGGGATTCTGTCCCAAAACTGAGAAATTTGGTCGTAAGTTGAATTGATTGTTCAATTTCTTGATAATAACAAAGCCACTAATAACATTACAAAATAATTAATGGTATCAAAGGATGTCCTATTTGCACTGTTTGTATTAAAAAGCCTCGAATATATTCCAAACGTTACTAAATTATCTATAGGGTTATTTAAGTATATAGTAACATGTAGTCGATCATTTTCAGTGAAAAAATCAACTACACTAAACTTCCAATCTTCATTATTTAGCGGAAGTAAATTTGGATTTAACGTAGATGGCATAATTAAATTGGTTTTAGGATTGTCGAACTTTGCTGTGATATAAATAGTGTTGAATACTGTTTCTGATTTTTGCACGGAACCGCATGATGACACTGAATTGTTCAAGCACTGAATTATACTGCATGAACTTACGGCAACATTATCATTAACGAGATTATTTGGAATAGAACGATGACCGTTAAAAACCATTAAACGGTATTTTATACTTGGGTCTATTTTTGCAATTTCTATTCTAAAGTCGCAGCAGAAGTTATTTTGACAGATATTTTTTGTGATATTTTCTTCTAAAGGGAACGTTTCAAAGATATCAGTATCATCATGTAACAAACGTATTTTATCATTGACTATCATTATATTATTTTCCCATTTCTTCCGTGATTCATCGTGCTCCTTCTGATGGTGAGATAATAAAACTTTTTGACTTTGATCCTTTAAAGGATCGTAAGGATCTTCAGTGTATTGAGTTTCTATATTTATTTTGGGTACTTTAAATATCAATATTTCCTTTCGCGTAATTGTAGGCATTATTGCCTTTCCAATTCCTCTACGACCTGCATGAAATGTATTGTATATATATTTGAGATATTTTAATTGTGAAAAGTATTCAAAATATAAAACATGTAATTTTACATACCTAAGTAAATTCCACTGCCAGCATTACCAAAACTAGGTCTGTTATAGCCTGAGGCTAAAAGATTTACATTTTCAGCAAACGACCATCCTGCTTGTAATTGTACAGCTAGAATAATTAATAATATTAGTACACATATACATTTATATTCTGATGAAATCTTGAGAAAGGAGAAAAAATTTTGCCATATTTTGTTTACCTGTTAGGAATGGTACTTCAGAAAACCATGCTGTAGGGTATACAAAATCAGTAACTTGGTGATCTCTTGTTAATTGTAACGCGGGTTTACGAAAATATATATCAAAACATGTAAAAGTTCCAAATTTGACTCCAAAATCAGTATCAAAACTTACTACTTCTGGTGTTGTTGTCACATTAAATTGGTATTCTTTAGAAAGATTTGTTTTACGATATCTGTTTAATTATAATTACATAAGTATAAAACTGCGAGATGTCTTATTGCAACTGTAATTATAACGAATAACTAGATATATTCTAACCTGGCTATAATTTTTCCTGTGCGATCAAATACAACGTTGGTGTTGTAATAGAACATTTTGTCTCTTGGGCAAGGTTCATCAGAGCAAAGTTCTTTCTCAGCGATATTGATTACCACATAGATTTTGTTGCTTCTTGCAGCACATGATATTTTTCTCAATGCCTGTGCTTTCAAAATTCTTTTTAGATAATTTCAATATATTACATTAGTTTCTTGCTATATAAAAAATTGTGTGGTCTATATATCGGTACATACATCGCTAACTTTAAAAATATCTTGACAGCAAGGTATATAATTAAATGAGGCATTAGGAACAATAGTTGTCCAATCCTCCAGTTTTTCTCTTTCCGGAAAATTCATTGTTGTCAAACCAGCTTCAGGAAAAACGATTATATCAACAGCCTAAAAATTTAGATGTCCTAAGTAATTTTTGTAACATACAACATGTTGTAAAAACTATACTAATTCTTGGACGATATAATTGTTTGAAATTATTTTCTTTTAAAGAAAACTTACATAAAGATTAGCTATTTCAATAAATCCTACATATTCATCAGAATTTATTTTCAACGTCTCGTTGCTGTTTATTGAATATTTTGGAGAATATTCTACTACAGCTGCTATATAAGTTGTTGTGTTTGGTGTTGATGTCTGTAATAAAATATGTAGAATTTATAGAATAGTTTACCGAAGATGTTTTAAATCGGACAGTATAATACTAAAAATGTATGTACTGCTAAATATCACTGCTAAATAGATGAAAATTGCTTATGTTTACCTGATGCGATAGATGTGCACATGCTACTAGTAGATAAACAATAATCCACTTCTGATTCATATTTTATAATCTCAATTATGTCTGTAAAAAGAAAAAAGATTATTAAAAAATAAATAGTTTAAAAATAAATAGTTATTAAAAAATAATTACATAATAAGAAATAATGAATAATTTACATAAAAAAATTATAATTTGAAAACAGATCATATATAAAAATTTAAATTATAAATTTTTAATAGCTTCAGAAGTATGCACGTAAGTTTTTTTTAAATTTTTAAAGACAAAGGAATTTTGTATTTATTCTGAATCTATATTTTGGCAAAAAAAGAATTGATATGTAAGTACAAAAATATAAAGCATTATTTAAGACGAAACAAAATTCTTTTTTCATGAATTACATGAGAAAAAAACTATTTTTAAATTGCTATTTTTTGGAAAAAAAACATTTTAAATAAAAATGCTATATCTAGAAAAACACATTTTGGATAAAAATAAAATGCATTTTAAAGTTAAAAGTTGTACTTTAATGTGGCATAAATGAAATTTAGAAAAAAACTTGTTGTCGGTGCCTTTAACGCCGTCTTTTTTACAAAACTTATGTTGCCGCAGGCAAAAATATATTAGAAATGACTCATGCTGGTCTTGGAAATTTTATCGGACAATATTATCTGCGTAATTTTCCGCTAATTATTAGAAACGTAATCCTCTAATCGTGGGACTTGAAATGACGCGTACTTACGTATTCTAGTAAAACTTGAAAAAATTTTGGAAAAAGTTATGCCACGATCATTTTAATTTTTATATATAATTTAGACACATAAAAATATGTTTTTTTAATCTGAAAATTAGACAATGGTATTCTTACGTATTTCAAAAATCGAGCTATTTTTCGTCAATATTGTGAAATGTTATGACATGATGAAGCAATTTGAACATCGGATTTGATTTTAGAGTGTCAAAATACATAAGAATAGCATAATAATATCACATTTTGTTAATACAAATTTAATAAATCATTTCTGTATTCACATTTGAATAAAATTTTTTTTTCCAATATTGCGTACTTATAAAACATTACTGATCAAATTTTCAAAAGATAAAGCTACAATATCCTAAATTATATACACAAACTGTAAAGTAGATTAGACAGAATGAGTTGAAGCAATATGTGATATAATGGTATAAATCTGTGTTGAAAAAATAATTGATATAATTACCTAGAGTAAAATTACTTATGTACTGCAGACAAGTTTCTTCTTCGTGCGATCTTATCATGTACGTAGCGTAATACTACTGGTGCACATTCGCGCTTTAAGTTACCTATAGAGAAATTGATATTTTAAGTTCCCTTTCCACGATCCTGTTGCGATCGTCAGCGCGGCCGGTGGTTCAGTTTTTTTCCTCGAAGCGTTTTCAAACGAACAGCAGCAATTAGATCGGAATTAGATTTTGTCGCGCATACTATTTTGCATATTCACGAACTCCAAAAGTCCATAGGTTAACGCGCTATTGCTGTTTTTTTTGTACTTAAGTTTAATAGGAGGAGTTTGCGAGATATGACCACATGAGAGAGTTAACCACTTAAAATATCACATTTAAATTTCGCTTCAACTTATGGCCTTGATGGCGAATCAGTTTCAATTATAATTGTTAATTACATTTTTTTTTATACGTTGTCTTATCATAGGGTTACACCAGGAATGTTTCTTCACAATGTTATTTCAAATTCTATAGGTCATTAATTAGTTATAGTTCGAAAAAATACATTGAATACATTTCTCTGTCACGTCTGATATAAAATTTTGTTTAATTGCATAAATAATATTATGGATAGACTATATATTTTAAATTCTTATTTGATTCTCTATAAAATCTTTTCTGAGTTAAAAGTCGTGGAAATTTTTATAACAGATATCTTCTGCCGTAATGTTTTTATGTTTGTATTTTTATTTGACAGCGCTTTATATACAAATAATTCTTGATAAGATAAGATCAGATTCACAAAAAATGCAAAAACAATATAATGATTGATCGATCGACAATGATTTAATCATTGTAGAATGAAGAAAGAAAAGTAATTTTATAAAATAGTCTTTTGTGTGTGATGTTACAATATTCTTTTTTAAAAATTATTTATGATGGCTTATGACATTATTTTAGAATCGAGCTTTAATTTTAATGTATCGTTGGAAATATAAAATTATAATACATTTATTCATATAATTATTTGCTCGAAATTCGAGTAGAAGGACCGAAACTGTTATGTAGTATGTAAATTATATTTTTCACGGGGATTCATTATGATACGTATCGATCCGGAGACGCATCACCTAATAATGATATTATTATCGTCTACGAATATTTAGGTATCTCTAGATTGGCCATTGCTGGGCCCTTCCGTATACAGTCGGCTGCATCATAGTGTGCTGTGACAAACGCAGAAAAAATCGCCAGGTATAATCCGGCGTTTGGAATCGGTATGCATCCCAAGTGTGTACAGACCTATCACAACCAGCCACTCCGGTCTTTTAACTCTGTCGTCCGTTTCTGGATCGCGTAGTTCTGATAGGTTCACCGATCTTCTTTCCTCATCGATAATTGATTGTGATCTGCAATATTAGTTCTGCCAATAATCCGATATTTATTATCTATCAAATATCGGTAGAAATTCGCTTTCACAGAATTTTATTTAAAGAACTTATTTCTATATATATGTTTATTTTTCATGCAAAATAGAAGACACTTTTTAGTTTGCGTTTATGTTTTTAAAGCTTTATTTTTAGCTCTTATTTAAGAGATATAGTTTAAACTCTAAAAACAAAGTGGTATGATATGGCATTGGCGATCCTCCTCTATATTTTCCGGTAAAAAATGAATATGTATAAATATACATAAACATGTATAATCATATACGAAATATGTTCATACATGTTCATAGATTTATTAGTCTTTTGTAAAATTAGCGTAATAAAAATAATGATAGTAATGTGAAAACATTGAAAATAATTAAAGATAAGATAATTATCGCATTGTTCGTTTTAGAAAAAAACAAGTTTCAAAAAATGTAAAAAAAAATTGTTTATACACAATTATGCATAATTTTAGATATAATTATACATAAGTACTTTTTTTACATTTCTTCAAACTTAATTTTTTTCTAAAACAAATAACATGAAAATTACTCTTTTAATTATTTTCAATGTTTTCATATTACTATTAATATTTTTTTTTATTTATTCATTAAAAAGTAATTTTACAAAAGAAAGAGAGATGTATGAATATGTATGGACATATTTCATATATGATTATACATGTTTATGAATATTTATGTATGTTTATTTATATTTATACATATTCATGCATGAACAATGTTTATTTTTTATTTTATCGCTTGAGATGTTACAATTTGAGATAGTAGGAAAGTGATGAGCAAACATGTGCAGAAACCTTAAGACATATTTTTTTTTAAACCTTTATCAATTTAAAATAAAAAATTTTAAATAGATTTTATAAGAATTTTTTATATTTTAAATTTTATAAAGATTTTTAAAAAATATCTCTTAATGTTTCTATTCACTCATTACTATTATTTTATATGTGATAATTTCGATATTATTTAATTGATGGTCATTTCTCGTTAGCTTGATGTGCATTCGTTTAACTCCGCTTTTTTATTGTTTTAAAGCTAATTGTTAGGTTTTTTTTTATTAATTTTCTTACCGATGGTAAATAAAAATAGGTTTTTTACGCCACTTAACGACTAACACTTTTCCCTCCTGTATACCATTTAATTTCACTTCTAATTGAGCCTGTGCCAAGAGATCTCGTGTAGGCATCCAAAACAACACATAATGCAGTAAGTGAGCTTTAAAACCGTATAATCCGGCAACACTAGCAATTGATAACATTGTATTTAATTATATATATATATCTGAGTTAACTGAAGATTCTACAGAAATATTTATTGTTTTCATAGAAGAGTTTTCATATTTGATGATATAAAATATCAATGATACAGGAAAGATATGATAAAATTTTTTAGAAATATTACCAAAAAAGCACATGCTTCTTAACTCTCTTCGTTCATCAAGGTTTATCGTTTTGGGATCCTTCAAAGATTCTCGTCAATATTCATCAAAATTGGGTCTTAGTAAATCACTAGGAATATCTGCGCAATTTCTTAAAGTCTGATTCAAAATAATATGAAAGTAATTATATACAAGGAGTAAATTATATACATTATTATTCATGAAAGATTGATAAAACTAATTATCACGTTGTTCTTTATTGATTACTTTACTGATTACTATTTATCAGCATTCTATCATGATTTGTAAATATCATTGTGAAATCATTAATTGTTGATTTACTGTATGTGACTGATTTTAAACTAGCTGCGTTCTATTTAACGCTCGCACGCTCGCGAGCATCGTTTATCCTTGTTTGATAAACGATAAAGATAAAATAATTTCACGAGTGTCGTGTAAGTGGAACGCAATTTGTAAATTATAATTTATAAATAATAAATTAATTAAGATTAATTAATTGATAGACATGATTTGTCTTTTCTCAAGTGCATATAGAAAGTCAAAAATTCTATTTTGAAAGAGACGCTATTGTACATCTCTTATCGAAATATTAAGGTTTTTTTGAATATAATTTAGTAATATTATTTACATTTCAGTATATCTCAAATCTTTCCCGAGATAAACTATGTAACAGATTTTACTTTCCATATAAATACTTACAGTTAACTTGGTATAACTGTAACAAGGATGAGAGGCATTTATCGTAATTCGCAATAAAAACACTGAATATGTATTTCCTTGAACAAAACATTTTTAATAATAACACTTATTTAAATATATTTATTGTTATATCGCTGTAGAATATTTGACAATATAAGTAATGTCTGAAGTTCCGTAGAAATTTTATTTTTTCTCACTTTAATTGTCAAACAAGCAACTATGGTCGTACATTACTGCCAATTGATTGTCAGTATTGAAAATCTAATATAGTTCCCGGTATATTATACTGTACTGACAATTGGCAATGATATATGAATACGATTTATACAGTATACATTGATATAAATATATATATTATGACACATAAGTGTACAATTTATGACATATAAACAATTTCGAAATTATAACAT
>NW_017306091.1:1516967-1527837 GCF_001594115.1 Trachymyrmex septentrionalis | reverse complement strand
TAATTAATATATATATTATTATATTCATGTACTATATGCATATATATTAATTTAATATAATTGCAATAATAATTTTATAATCAACAATATTTCTTATATTGTACTATAATAAAATTCTAGTACACTTGTATATGATTATATCAAAAATATATTTTGCATTTATATACACAATGTTAAAGAATTATTTATATCAATTTCTATAGATGCTACAATCTGTAAATTTACAAGAAAAGATGCTAATTAAAATTTAACTTTTGATTTAATTTCTTTTCCTTGATATTGAAAAGTAGAAGCAAAGAATTATTGAATTTATTGAATAAATG
Source organism: Trachymyrmex septentrionalis (assembly GCF_001594115.1). NCBI lineage: Eukaryota > Metazoa > Arthropoda > Insecta > Hymenoptera > Formicidae > Trachymyrmex > Trachymyrmex septentrionalis. Next base: position 1,527,514 of record NW_017306091.1, on the reverse strand, counting down.
TAAACAAAAAAGTACATGATTTCTGGAAGGTATATTGCATAAAAATATGTATGCAAAATATATTTAAAAATAGATAAAAGTATATAGACGTGTTGCGTGTATAAATATATAATTTACAATTTTGATAACAATAACGTTATTAATAATATTACGAAATAATTAACGGTATAAAATGATGTTCTATTTGCGTTATTCTTATTAAAGTTTCTCGAATATATTCCAAATGTTACTAAATTGTTTGTATGCACATTTGAAAACATGTTAACGTGTATATGATCGTTGTGAGTGTGATCAAGAAATGTCCAATCTTCAAGCGGAAGTAAATCGGGATTTAAAGTAGACGGCATAATTAAACTGTTTTTATAATTGTGGAATGTTGCCGCAATCTCAATATTGCTGAATATTGTTTCTGATTCTTGTACGGAACCGCATGATGAAACCGAGTTGTTCAAACATTGAATTATACCGCATGTACGTACACCAACTTTAACATCACCATACAACCGATCTCCATTAAAAACTACTAAACGATATTTTATATTTGGATCTACTTTTATAATTTCTACTTTAAAGTCGCAGCAGAAATTATTTTGGCAGATAGTTTCTTTAGTATTGCCTTTCAAAGAAAACGTTTGAAAGGCTTGAATAGAGTCGTATTTTAAAAGTATATGCTGAGTTGTTCCATGATGATATGGTATAACTTTCTTTTGATTTGTTGAAGAATCCATTGAATGATAGTTATTATTATACTTATTTTCCTTTTTTATTTTGCTTATTTCAAGTACCAATAGTTCCTTATGCGTAGCTGTAGGCATTATTGCTTTTCCCATTCCTCTACGACCTGCATGAAATATTGTCTTTATATGTGCACAATAAAATATTTTAACTGTAAGTAATGTTTAAAATGTAAAGTGTAATTTTACATACCTAAATAAATTCCACTGCCAGCGTTGCCAGAGCCGGGTCTGTTATAGCCCGAAGCCAAAAGATTTACATTTTCAGCAAATGACCATCCCATTTGTGTTTGCACAGCTAGAATAATTAATAATATTATTATATGTATATATGTTTCAATGAAACCTCAAAAAAAGGGAAAAAGATTTAGACATTTTGTTTACCTGTTAAGAAGGGTGCTTCAGAAAACCATGCTGTAGGATATACAAAATCAGTAACTTGATGATCTCTTGTTAATTTTATTGCAGGTTCGTGAAATAATATATCAAAGCATATAAAAGTTCCAAATTTGACTCCAAAATCAGTATCAAAACTTACTACTTCTGGTATTGTTGTCACATTAAATTGGTATTCTTTAAAAAGATTCGTTTTACGATACCTGTTTAATTATAATTAGATAAGATAAAGTAAATTATAAAACTGCGAGATGTCTTATTACAATTATAACGAAGACCTAGGTATGTTCTAACCTGGCAATAATTTTTCCTGTGCGATCAAATACAACATTGCTATTGTAATAAAACACTTTATCTCTTGGGCAAGGTACATCATAGCAAGGTGCTTTCTCAGCGATATTGATTACCACATAGATGTTATTGTTCCTTGCAGCACATGATATTTTTTTCAATGTCTGTAGTTTCAAAATTTTTTTATATAGATAATTTCAATATATGTCCATTTCTCGTATAACAAAACTTATATACAATCTGTACTGTACATCAAATATACATACTTCGCTGACTTCCGTAGTATTTTGATTGCAAGGTATATAATTAGCTGAGGCACTAGGAATAATAGTTGTCCATTCTCCCATTTTTTCTCTTTCCGGCAATTGAACTGTAGTCAAACCATCTTCAGGAAAAACGATTATATCAGTATTCTAAAAAAATATTCAGAGGTTTTAAATAATTTTTGTAACATAAAATATGTTAGGAAGAATGCTTTGTTGATATAATCCATAGAATGTTTGAAACTATTTTTTTTTTTTTTAAACTTACAAGCAAACTAGCGTTTTTAATAAGTTCAACATATGCGTCAGAATTTATTCTCAAAGTCTCACTGCTGTTTGTTGAATATATTGGGGGATACTCTACTACAGCTGCTGTATAAGTTGATGACTCTGGTGTTGATTTCTGTAATAAAATATATAGAATTTATAAAGTAATTTTATCAATTATATCTTAGATCAAATAATATAACATATTAAAAAGGTATATTATCGCTAAATATATAAAAATTAGTATGTTTACCTGATGCGACAGATATGCACATGCTACTAGTAGTAGATAAACAATAATCCATTGCTGAGTCATATTTGATACTCTTAATTATATTTCTGTAAGAAAAAAAAAGATATAGTTTATTAAAAATAATTATGTAATAAAAAATAATAAATAACTTACATAAAAAATTATGATATGGAAATAAATCGTGTATAAGAATTACAATTATACAGTTTTAATAGTTTTAGAAATATGGATGTAAGTTTTTTAAATTTAAAGGTAAAACAAATTTATATTATAGAATCAATTTCTGTCTTTATATTCATTTTGCACATATATTTTATTAGAAATAATATTTTACATCAAATTTTGGAAATATTTGTATAAAAATATCTTAGTATTATTTGAAAAGAAGTAACTTTTGTTTGTAACGTGAAGTACTTTACAATATTTCATTGAAAAACTTGAGTTTCTAACAGATATTTCAACTTAGTATTGATCATTATAAGTGAAGTACATGAAGCTTTTTGCTTGGATACATATTCCATTGGATGAGTCAGGATTACGGTTCCATTTTATCCTTTGATTGTGAAGTTTAGGATTATACATACCTTTAGATAACTTTTCATGAATTTTGACTCCTTGACTTTACTCTTCCTCGTCTTTCAACGAAGAAAGTTTTGGTTTTAATATGGATTTCAATATGATATATAAAGAATGTATTGTTTAATATCGATTCTCTTTTCAACGTTTATAATTATTAAGAACTTTATATATTCAATTTATTTCCAAATTCTTAATTTATTTTCTGTTGTAAACAATAGAAGGCTTAGTGTAGTCGAAACGTTCCATGCATTGTATATTAATAAATAATTACTTTTAATCTTTGATTTAACTAATTGTTGTTTGTTTGATCTTTTTATCAATTTTATTATATTTACACTTTCTGCTAGGAAATTGATATTAATGTTCTAACAGAAAACTCCAACATACAAAAATTTCTTATGTTAAAACATTCATACAATATTGCGAACGTCATGCTCACACCGTATTTATTTAGGTTATTTGACTTTAAACGTTTAGTTTATTTGTGTATGAAACTCTGAATATTTTCACTTCACAAACTTCAAAGTATTTCCTATCAACTTTTTAAATCGATTTAATATCAATTTGATTAAGTGCAAAGATATCAGTGTTTGTAACAAAGAAGAATATCTGCTCTGTGTATGTGAATATATATACAAATTCTAAACAGACACGAGACCATGAGTCAGTCCCAGCTGATTGTGGCTGCGTTCGATTTCGTCGCTTATGCGCTTTAAGTGCTTATAATCATTATTCTGCCTTTGTGTTATTTATTGCTAGTGATAAAAATTTATAGTATACAAAATATGTGAGTTATAGATTTACTCGTAATGAATAATAGAACATTTTCGTCATTCATTAAATGTAAAATAAGCATAAAAGCGTTGATGAACGCATTAAAATCGAATACAGCATGTGAATCAGATTTCCCGCGCATGAGTAACGAATTTGGTTCAGTACTCCCTTTATACTTTTTTATTAAATTGTTTCTAAAAATTGTATCTTAAACATTCATAAAAGAATTAACAAGAATTAATAAGCAAGAAAGTGATGCAAAATATATACAAAATATTACAATATATGCAAATATATACAAAATATATACATTATTTTCATGATTGGATAGTAATTAGTTAAAAAGTTAAAAAAATAATAATTTTTGATTTAATTACTTATAAACTTTAATTTATTTACTTTTTTATTTTTAGTTTAAAGTTTTTTTATCTCTCTAAATGTCAATTTTAAATGTATTATTTTTTATAAAATCTTAAATATTAGAGAATTAGTTTAGAAAAAGCTCAATGTTCGATGGGCGCTCGTCAGATCGTGCCCAAAAAGACGAATATGGATCGAATTTCTGTAAAACTCGACCAGGATAGCTGTTATTGAGATTCAATAATATCTAACGCAACTCGCCGGTTTGCGTAAAGGAGACACGGCATGCTTAGCGCCGTCATCATGTCTCCAGATGGTCTACATTTAGAGAATGTTATCAGTACTATTGTTACCATGCTATCCTTTTACGTCTAATAAGCGATAAAGAATAAAAAGAACTTTATTTACATATAATTTTAAAAAAGCGTACAGCTATTGCCAGCACAAAGAGTAGTTTACTTACATATTTTAAATATTACATTTTGTTTTTCTTTTATAATATATAAATATATCAAAATATGAAAATACCTATGCAAAAAGTACTAAAAATTGGAATTTTATTGTACAAGAAATATCTTTATTATTTCGTATAATTTACAAATAAGATATTAAATTTATTTATTGATTTATATTATAATTGTTTTATTATTTAAAGTAAATTGATTTTAAAAAAATAGAATATTTTACTTTAATAAAAATAATGTTTTTCCAAATTAATTTTTTTATTTAATTTGAGTTAATTTAATCAATAACGTAACTTTGACTGAATTAGTTTTTTGTTTATTTAACTTTTACCTTAACTAAATTAATTTTATAACCCATATTTAACTTTAACTTAATTTAGTTAAAAAATAACATTAATTTTGACTAAACTTTGATAATTTTAATTCATTTATTCTATTTGTTTAAAATTATAGTATGCTTTGCCCAAACACTTTGACCTACTCGATCACTGAAATCCGTCAAACTTTTGCCCTCATAACAACCTACACATATATACTGCTTTGCAATCTCTGAGCTATGCATTTGCAAAAACCGGAAAACCCTAACAGGAGAACCTTGTCAACCTTGCCAATAAATTTGTTTCTCGCAAATTTTGATTTTAATGATGTATACCACATGGAGTAAATAGGTAAATTTAGAAATTTTCAGTGCTGAACACAAGTTTTAAGAGAGAATTGATTTTCAGTTTTTTCAATATATCTTAAAAATTCGATTGAATAGAAAAATAGAAGCAATAATAAAAGAAAGGGTGAGATTTCATGAAATAAAAGATGATTTAAATGTCAGAATAAAACCGAGAATAAATTTCAAGCACTTTTGAAAGAATAAAAAGTTTGGCTAAATGTTAATTAACTTAATCGAGTATTAACTTATCAACTAATAATGTTAGAAGTAATAGTATTTCCGTAATGTAATTCTACACTATGTAGTCGAGATTCTACAAAGTGTCTCTCATAAAATTTGTTGGCAAAAAAAATTTGATGTATATGCATAATGTTGATGGAATGTTGGCAGAAGTATGGCAAAGTTTGTCAACAAAATAAATTGTTGATTGATGTCAGAAAAATGAGTTTTGGCATACAATTTGATGAACATTGGAGATGGAAATAGAACAGAATCTACATTCGATTTCAATTCTCTATTCTACAATATTTTTGCTACCAATTTACTATCAAATTGTGATAACAAACTCAGTCGATAATACACGAGCATAATGCTTACACAAATGATGCTAATTTGCTAGCAATTTTTAATCGAATTTACTATCAATCTACTATTATACTGCGTACAGTTTGTTTATTAACTAATTAGAAATTCTGTAAATAAGTATCGATTGAATTAATTACGTTTAGCAATTGTAATAATTTTTAAATTAGCAAATCCGATAAAAATAACATTGCATAAACCATTAATGTATATTATTTTGAGAAAAGGAGAACTATCTAAGTTTTTAGTAATTAGCGAAAAATTATCTGCGCGTACTAATTTTTCGCTAATTATTTTTGAGCATTTTTTTAGAATTTGGAAGCGTACGCTTATGTATTTTATCATGATGACTAAATTAGAAAATAATTGCCTGAAAAGAATTAAAAAGTAGTTAGCATATAATAGCATAATAGTATCCTTCCCAGGCGACATTTTGTTAGCACTAATTTAATAAAGCATTCCCGGGCTTACATTTGCATAAAATCTTCTTTTTTAATATTGTACTCTTGAACATGCCAATGAAGTTTGTGAAAGAAAAAGCTACAATATTCTAAATACAATCTACAAGATAGATTAGATAGAACAAGTACAGGCAACGCCTGATGTTATAAAGTGGATCCGTTGAGAAAAATTAATATAATTACCTGGAGTAAAATTACTTATATAAGTATGAAACAGCACTGTAGCGTCTACAGCCACGACAAGTTTTCTGCGCGCGAGCTTATCATGTGCGAGGCGTAATGCCGTACTGGTGCACATATACACGTCGTTAGAAACTTCAGGTTCCCTTCCCCACAATTCCGCTGCGCGATCGCCAGCGCAGTTGCTGATGTGGTTTCTTTTTCCTTCGAAGCGTTTTCAGACAGACATTCCATTGCGGTGGGATTTCCACGAATATTGCGCTGCATGCTCACGTACATAGTATACTAATTGAACAACAGGAAAGATAAATTTATCTATTATTATCAAGTTATCGGGAGACCTAAGTCTAATATGCAATGTGCTCTCTTGTTTCTTGTTTACTATTATTTTTTACTTCTTGCCTTTACCTTTTTCTCTTTTATCTACTTTTTCGTTTTCTGATACCCAAGTCGACGAATTTTGAGAGAGTGAGAGAAATGTATGAAGAGAAACGCGATTGTTGGTAAAATGGTCGAAAAGAAGGAAAACGAGATATAAAGTAAAAAACAAGAAATAGGAAGCAAAGAATACATTATATATGAGGCTTTAGGAGTGTTGTAATATAATTTATTTCAGACATTAAGGTAGAATTTTATTTTTTATAACTGTATACTATGTATATTTTAATATATGTTGATATATGTTGTGTGTGTGTGTGTGTGTGTGTGTGTGTGTGTGTGTATGTGTTGTAGTCAGATTCTTCAAATGTTTTTCATATTATATCAAACAATACATAAAATTATAAATGGAAAGTTTATAGATTGTCTAAAGTCATTTCCAAAAATATATTAAAAGGTTTGAAACATATGTATTTTAAAATATACACATACACTCATATATCAAATTACACGGCTCATAAAATTATAAATAGACATCATTCTAAGAAATCTGACATGTATTATAGATCATTCACAAAGGAATAAATCTATAAACTTTTATAAATAAATGATTCTAAGTCTTTGACTTGTAAGAATCGTGAACAATTGTTTATTCATAAGTTGCACATATAATACAATTTATCATGTGAAAGTGCGAGGACGATTGCTTTTATGTGATTATCTTAATAAAATCAAAATATTTTATACTGTGTTCGAAAAAATATTGAATATACTCTCGTGTTATTACTTGATATAAGGTTTAATTTACGGAAAATTTTTATATAAATAAATATTATAGATAGGCTACATGTTTTGAATTTTTATTCGATTCCTTATAAATTACTGTTCTCAAAATTAAAAATTATGGAAATTTCCATAACAAATTCAGAAAAATGTGTTTACGTCCATGCACGTTCTTATTTGATAGCTTTAAGTATGTATAGTGCAATAAAAGTAAGATAAGATAAGACAACAAAAAGGAAAATAATTTTTGACCAAGGACTTTTATATTTAAAAAAAAAAACAAATTTTAATTTGCTACTTGCAAGAGAAGTTTAGTAAGTGTGAAGTTAAATAAAATCTGAAACTTTGCAAAACTATAGAATAGATGGATCTAATCACATTTAGAAACGATCAATTTTTTTCAAAAAGGTGTTTTTCCACTTCTAAACTCGAAAATCAACCGCTAAAAAAATTATGTTGCGATTAGATCTATTCTATACTTATACAAAGTCTCAAACTTTTTGAATTTTATATTTTACGAACTTTCTTTGTTAAATAAATAACAGATATATTGATATTTGAACTTATGTATATCATTATATCGCATTGATTTTTGATGGATATAAGATAATCACGCTGTATTAATTGTATCCTATTTTTTTAAAGCAGATGAATCGTATCGCAAGAAATGATTGCCTGTTGAGTTAATTTATTGATATTTTCGCGGAATTATCGCGATACAGTTAAACATGCTACTGATAATGATGGCTGCAAAAATAAACCGTTTTAATCATACAAGATATATGACATATGAAAAGATGTCACATACACATACTTAAAGAAAAACAGGAAGAAACTGCTACTGATAGAAATTTACTTTAACATACATAACTTTAACATACATAATAATATATGTATTTTGTTTACATCGTGTATAAATAATCTATAATTAAAATTTGATTTTATTATATAGTATGGAAAAACAATTTAAGACTTACAAAGATTTGATACTAAATTAAACAAATAATTAATTAATAAAAATCGGAAAGTGATTTTAAAATCAGAAATGATTTTCAGGTATTGAGCAATTCAAAATGTTTCAATTTGCTTCTATTGATCGTAATAATATGTATGTAAAGAAAGAATTGGATTACATTATCATTTTTTTATTTAAGAACAAATTCTTTAAACATTATCTTACAATGAGCATAATTACGATTCAAGATAATATCGTAATGTTGAATAAGGTGAAAAATCTTTGGAGGAATGCGCAATTGTGTAAGGCAAAGATGTTAAGCGCGTGTAAAAATAAAAAGAGGACATCCGAACATCTATATCTGGATCTAGAACATTTTGTAAAAAGTAAAATACTGTTTATCTTTTTCAACAAAATTGCAATCGGAAACGTCTCTTTTTTTTCTCTCTTCACGCAATGTAGATCGAAGAAAATTGATTGACAGTTAATACACGTTTTCCGCGAACTTACAATTAGCAACATTGATGTTTCATGAATATTAATTTCAATCCGCTAGATGGTAACTCAATGTGCAGATTCCGTCATGCGGTAGGTGTGTATCTCAAACACGTCTATTAGCTACACCGTGAGCGGTTCGAATCTCGGATAGACATATGCAACTCTGCAAAATGTTATCACGTTCGTTAGTATACAGATCGTGATAAAGTTTGTTTAATGTGCACTGAGTTCTGCGCAATCAGTTCTGCCAATGAAAATTAGATAATCTATAATTTGTATTAAAATTTAATGTAAAATTTCCTAAAAACTCTCTTTCGTTAGACAATCTATAATTGGTGTTAAAATATAGAAAATTCTAGAATTCTAGAATAGAATATATCTCTTCTATTCTAGAATAGAATAGAATTTTATGTCCAAAGCTAGCGGTACACGATGCACACGATGTATTTTTTCCTGCTAGATTACTTGTGTTTTAGTAAATTACTAGAAATTCTGCATTCTGTGATGCAATTTTAGTGATTTACTAAAACGAAAGCAATTTAGCAGAAAAAAGCGTATCATGTGTAAAATAATTTGATTAAAAGAGATTATATACAGAAATTAACTAATATGATGTAATTTGATATTATTTAGTAGTATTGATTATTTAATATCTAGAACAGAAAAAAAAGATTGTGTCTGAATATATTTCAAGAAATGAAAAAATTAAACCATTGTTTCGATTTTTAATTGTGAGCTTAATTTTTGTCAAAGCACAGTGTAATTGTATCAGTGTAATTGTATTGTTACAACATCGTTCATTGGTTTTACCTCTGACAATGTAACTAATAAAATGCTATTAATGATGAAAACCAAAATATTTGCGTACGATGTATGTACGTGGCAAATCTCTGTTCTGTATCTCTTTATTCTTTTATGAGGGATTTATCGCTCGTTTCATTCAGAATGAGACAATGCGATTCAAGTATCAGTTTTGGTCAGATCGATTGTTAGCAAGTGATCCGCCGAGCCCAATTGAAGTTTCAAGATCGATCGATTTGTTGCATCAAGCCTGTTTAATTAGTAGTCCTAAAGTGAACGTCTGATCGAGTTGAGGACTGTTAAGTGCGAATTAGACTAACCGGTAGGTTAAATCTTGACCAAGGATTGAACGAGCTCGTCTGCGACTTCCATTTACTCTCTTATCCTCGCCTGCTCCATTATGCGATTAAACGAGGCCGTAGCATTTACTTTTTTTAGTAGCCAACTTTTACTTTTTATAGCTAATGTCGGTGCAAGAGAATTTTAAAGTAGCAATCTCGGTCTCGAAAATTCGACAGTCTTTCTGATTGTCGTTTTAAATAAAGGAAAATAAACATAATAGACAAATAGAATATATTATTTGATTTTAATTATTTATAGTATATTATTTGTATTGTCGCCTTATTACTTATTATGTTGTATTAAATATTAATTGTGTGTTATGTGTTTTATGTGACTGTCACATTTTATCTTTGGTAATATATTTAATTATATAAAAAAGTGCATATTAATATAATTTTTTTTTGTTTATTTTTGTTTATTTTAAGTTATTCCAATATATTTAAATCTTTAGATAAAATTCTCGTTTTAAAGATTTTATATATATATATATATATAAGATATTCGCTTCAGCATTAAGCTTAC
>NW_017306091.1:1495680-1516641 GCF_001594115.1 Trachymyrmex septentrionalis | reverse complement strand
CACGGAAGAGAGAAAGTTAGTATGAAAACTATTTAATAGTCAAGTATTCTTGGCAGAAGTGTTGAATTGGAGATCGGAATATCACTAAAAGTTTCTCCATTTTCTTCTCAGACATAACGTAGTTAAACCTATGATTCAACGGTCGTATCCGTCTGTATTGCATTTCAACTAGTTTAATCCTTTTGGTAACATCGTTGGAATGCGATGTGGTTGTGAATGGCCGTGGTGTCAATCCACTAATGTGTCGATAACAGAATGTAATAGATCCTAAATGTCACGCTCTTATCCAAGCGTAATTATTGCAGAAGTAAATTACATTACTAGTTGTTACAGAGCATACTATGTAAACAAGTTATAATGGAGGGGATGGGCGGAATAAAAAGGCCTAATTACAAAATCTTGATATTAATAAAAATTAAAATAACTTACTACTCTTTTTTATTATACATAAATAGGTACAATATCAAATGAATTTATGTAATGCCTTTAAAAAGTTACATGTTATACAATACTTCTCTATTATTAAATATTATTGAATATTACATGAAAAATAATTGCCGGAAAAAAGGCCTAAGTAGAACCGTGCCTCTATTCCGTCTATCCCTTTAATTACAATTGTACAAGCCGTCTAAAAGAAAATGGGAATTTATTATTACAAGGACGATACATTAAAATAAACATTTTTTAACTAGTGTCAAGCTACATCTTTCATTCGATGACATGAAGAAAAAAGAAACGGTTGCAGGATTCAGGGTACTACAAAATTTGTCTCTGAGAGAGAATAAAAAATCAAAACCAAAACTTAAAAAAAAATTTAAGAATGCGATCATGTAAATCGACGAAGAGGAAGTAAAAGAGTGATAAAAGTAATGAAAATGTTTTTTTTTCCTTTTTACGAGGTGACTGAAAGCTCAGAACTGAACGTAGTGTCCTTCATCGACTTCGTATCACAATGCATTTCCGTACTTTGCACGATTAAGTTTTTCAGACACGACTTACCGCGTTTTACGATGGAGTTTACGGCTTTTCAAGCCGCATGAGTTGGTTTACGGTAATTCGGGCGTCGTACGGAGTTGCTCGGATCGAGGCGAATAAGAAGTCGTACGAATTGCGTCGACTTTTCTGCTCCCGCGCTTCGTGAGGGCCGCGCCGCGTTCACAATGGTTTGCAAGAGCGAAACCTTTGGAGGCAAACAAGTGTGCAAGTCGCGGGGGTGTGGTGGTCGGCAGCTTTGCGAGGTGCCCGTAGTTCGGCTGGTGCGCCAGCGGCCAGGTGGGGGTTGAATTGTGCGCGCGGGGGTGAGTGGGGGCTAGAGTGAGCTCGTGAAAATCCATGGTGGGGGTTTCGCAAGCCGCGAAGCAGCAGTGCGTCGCGACTCTAGCTGCCACGCGGTTGTCTATCAAATCTATTATCACTATCGGGGTATCCTTCTTATATTCTCCTTACAACAATCAGTGACCGGTCGTAATTCATCAATTTGGCACATTTTCATCCCTTTCTGCTCTTTTTCTCTCATCCTCTCTCTTTCTCTCTTTTCTCTCCCTCCCTCTCTCTTTCTTTCTTTCCCTCTCTTTCTTATTCTCTTTCTTTCTGTTATTCGCCATCTCTTCTCTCTCTCTCTCTCTCTCTCTCTCTCTCTCTCTCTCTCTTTCTCTCTCTCTTGATAAGCCACCCTATCTTCTACCTCCGAACGTTACCACCATTTGATCCTCGTCATCGTCGCGTTATCAAAGTCACGACTCGTTCGGTGGTATTCTCCTTTGGTCCCCGGTAGCGCGCGTTCATCGCGAGGACTATTTTCGTGACTATCGGTCTTCGTCAACTATCATGATCAGCGAGACGTCGTGCTTCGCTTGAGTGTATCCCGAGGTGTTGCCCGTGAAAACGTGCACCCGCGCCAAGTGAACGCTGGTGCCCCTCTATCGGCAAGTCGCGGCCGGTGCGCGTTTCCCTCGCGCGGCTCACCGTACCCCATTTCAGTGAGTATCCCGAATGAATTCTCTGTCCCACTTGCGCTGCCAGTCGCGCGGGATGCGCGAGTATCCGATACTTTTCCCCGGGTACTTGATCTTCGATCCGAATCCGCTCCCGCCGACCAAATCTGACTTGGACGAGGGTAATTGCGACGGTTCAAGACTTAAAATTACGATAAACCTGACGGTTTTTTATATTTTTTTTCCCAAAAAAAAATGTATCTTCGTTCTCTTGTACAATTGGAGAAACCGAAACTGTCGATATGTTCGACTGGTCCCAGTGTAGCTTACAGTTGTTTGAACGTATCGAATGGTTGAAAAGTCATTTAAAAACGGCTGCAGTAAATTTGTTTTACGAGTACCCCTAGTATATTGGTACTTCAGGCTCGTTCGACATATTCGATATCGAAAGTGTCAAGGCTGTAGATTTTCGCGCACAGCGACGATAGATCTGAAATCTGATCCTTAACTATCGTTGTAATAAATATGCGTTATGTATAATGAGACAAAATTTTTTGATACACTTTTTCCATACTACGCCTTAGATATCATGAGTGTTCGAATGGCTTAACTATTGTATTTGGGTTTATGAAAAAAATGAGATGACGCGTTAGTGCGGTATAATCATAAAATTTATCGCGCTCGTCGGGCAGAATTAATTTGCTGCCACCGGAAAAATTTATTATTTGCACGAGAACGTTATATTATTTGTGAAACATTCGACGGTGGAACTTTATTGCATTCAGAAACTTCATTACAAGATGCATTCTTGATTAATAGACTTGAACACGTAGGTACAACTGGTCGTCTACCAAAGCAATTTATTGATAACAGCTGTTCCTACATATATATATGTACATTTCTTGTTGAGTGATCGATATATCTTGATCAAATATTTCCAGGAAAAGAAACTGTACCAGTTTTCGAAAAATTTACGTATGAAATGAATAAACAAGAGCTGGTAGCTAATAGTGGAAATAATATAGCAAGAATATAAAGTCCCTTTCCAATATCTTTTGGATAATTCGATTCTTAACGAGAAATATTGGGCTATCTATTTAATGAATTAATTGTTCAGCCGTGCTTCAGCAGAAAACGTGATTTCATGAGGCGCGATTTGTGGTAATTAGCTTTAGAGAATATCTTGATTTTGAGAAATTTCTGCAGCCTGTAATAAATGTATTATGTAAAAGAAAAGTTACTTCATCTAAGACAACCATTTATCGGAAAAGTGGACTAACCGACGTCTCCGGAGGTGGGGGATCTTTCGATAGTATCGGTTCATTCTTATGGTGACATACATATTCTCACCTTAATGGAGCGTGCTACAACGATAAGAACGGCTATTTCACTTTACATCCGGTGGCGAGCCGCGAACCAGTTTTTTGTGAGCGCCACTGATTACGTCGAACCGCCTTCATTCGAGAACAACAAATCGATATTTTACGCCCATAGTGTGCCCCTTTTATAGCGTATTTATTTTAGAAAAAAAGACTCCTCCACGCCCAGTTGGTAGTCTCGATACGCGTAGATTGTGAGCTGGAATGAACAAGGTCGAGGATCCAAGTTCTCATAATATATTCATGGAATTAAGGCTTATCTACGATACATCGCGCTATCTCCCTGATATTTTTATCGGTTCTTCCAGTCTCGCCCCCCCCACCCCCCGCCCGCTAAAACAAAGTTATCACTGTTAGGTCTCTGTGATTCGAGAAGATTTGAATAACTAAACAGAAATATTGTCTAGTAGTGCTTAAACGGAGTATTTTGTAGTCATCACAGATACTATTCCTTTTCCGAAATTTGATATCAAGTTTTTCTCTTACAATGAAAATGTCGAGAAAGAGAAATTATTATCTCTTCAATTTCAACATTTGATAATTCGTCGAGTAATTAAATCGCTAATTGAAGTTCTGTTAAAAATAATTTCTATTGAGATATATAAAATATTAACATTTCATTATTTAACAGTTTTTCAGTAATTTTGAAAATGAGTATTTGAAGATCTCAGTTGAATTTTTATATTTTACATACATTTTTATTTTTTTACATACATTTACTTGCTAAATGAAAACCTACTAATTTATTAAACAAAAATCGATTTTAAATGTCAAAGAAATCATTGCATTTGTATTCCAATAAATTTATTATCACTTATACTTAAGATATGAACGGGAAGGAAGTGACGTAATGTTTGATACACAAATGCTGATTATGAGAGCAAAATGCCATTTCCTTAGTTATTAATTTATGTCCTATTATTTTTTCCAAGTACTTTTATCTGTCCTGCTTTCGGCGAACTATAATTTGTGAAAAAATTTCGAATAGAATTTTATTTATAATTTTATATGCTGTGAAAAATATTTTAAGTGAAAAATGTGAAGAATCGAAATACACATCAAAATATATTAAAAAATACACACACATCAAAATGCAATTAAATAAAAAATTATGAATATAAGAATTCTATATTAAAATTCTGATGTAAATTGTAAATCGTCTAAAGTGGATTCTAAAATTAGACACTGCAAAAAGAGAGATTAGTTATTAAACCAAAAAAAGATGAGCAATGTAACACATAGCTGTTTTTAAATAAAATTCTGAATTTTAAATTGAATTTACTTAAAATTTGTGGGTTGGCTATTTCAGTTTTGTATTTAATTAATCAACGTAGTTATTACACTGACATACACTCAGAAGTAAATCGTAGATAATCACGTTTCAATTAACGTAACTCCTATGAGAGGTTGACAATGAGAGAGCCCGTTCGCTTCGTTTTGCGTGGTACGAATGCCTATTTAGTCGAGTGTGCAATTTCGAATGAATATTGTATAGCTGTAAAGCTTACATTATTGGTCAAAATTAATGGTTTGTGAAGTCTTATTAGTCGCCTTGTTCGTGAGTTTGAAATTTTCGTTTGTTATACGAAATGAGACCTCAGAGTCGGTCGGAAGTGCGTTGGTGCTAGGTAAATAATGTTGGCAAACTAGGAGTTTACGAATCCGAAGATCAAAACCACGAAGGGCATTGTTACAATGAGCTATTTGCATTTCTCCGACTTCCATCATTTACGAGTTGTATTACCCTCGCAATTGGGGTGAACGTGTTCAGCAAACATCGTACAGCGACACGGAAGGGTTGCCGTTGACGTATGATGCATAAATACGCAAATCTAAGCCGCCATAGCAAATGAAATTGTTGTGCTGTCGCTCAGGAGAAAATCCGAATAATTGCCATCTTGATATATATTCGGACTAACGTTGCGGAATACTAACGGGAAATTAAGTAGGTAGAGTAAGCAAAGTAATTTGCGCGATTTGAGTGAAAAAGTGCAGAATGATACAGCGTATCTGTGATAAGGGAGGGTGGAGATTAATTATGAACGTAATTACTCCTCTCACCTCAAGTTCTCTCTCTCTCTCTCTCTCTCTCTTTCTCTCTCTCTCTCTCTCTCTCTCTCTCTCGCGCGCGCGCGCGTTATATCAGAACTGATCGCTAAAATATAATCGGCTTTAAATATCTTTCCGTGCTAGGTCGCGTTAACTGTGCAACGCAGGAATATTTTGATCTTTAAGTTAGATTCTCTTATCACAGAGTTTCAAGTTAGGTTCTATTAAATGCACTCAGCGATTACTTATATCGACACGAACGACGTTTTCAACTCGATTTCGAGCGCCGAGCCGCGCCGTCATGCAAATTAAATCGCTCAACCGCAGCCCGCGGAGATGCGTTCTTATTACATTCGCCGGAAATACTGCAAGCCGGCAAATAAATTCGCCGGAATCTCAATTTTGCTGCTTGACTGATTAAACGGATATTATTTTCAGTTTAGGCGAACGTGTCCGGTCTATTTTTGCCGTCTAAACGTTTCTCACTTGCACCTCTTGATGTGCTTCATTGCTATCTGGCCGAATATGCCAGACTATATATATGGATATGGGACTATCCTTTGCGTGATTTTAAGGTTGGAATACGAAAATCGTATCTACAGTCAATATTTATATAAGTCAGATATTTCTCGACTGTTCTCCTCGGCGGAGAATCTTCATTAGACATCGTTACAGTTACCCTCTTAAGCATATTTGGCAAGGCGCTTGATTAATAAAATGAACTCTTTTTCAAATTCTGTCCGCCGTTGATAGGAACAAGCGTATGGTGCATTTTTGAAACTTATTTCTCAAAGCTGGTCCTATAATAAAATAAAATGACGAGATGAAATTAATGAAATTGTAATGAAGAAATAAGATAATGATAAAGGAATTAATAAAATTATTGTATATAATAGAAGGAAAGAGGCATTGTTAGAGACGTATTTCTGATCAAGTATTTTGTGGAGGTACTTTTTGTTTAAGAATATATATATATATATATATATAAATACATATACATATATATATAAATATGAGTATTTGATATGGGAATTGCGGGTATAAGGTGCAATACTGTGTCTCGCTATGCTTACACGCGTTCGGCATAAATTTTACAAACACGTGAAGTAGTAAATGACACGACGGCGCTGCGTGACTGCCAATGGAGGTCACTTTATACATTCACTATAAGACTCGTGCAACAAATAGAGAGTCGCTGTATCTTAAAAAGGACTGTTTTGAGAATATTCACCGGGTGTTCTGCACGCGCGGTTCGTATTGCACGTAACACAGTGCACAGTGTTTCATATTCGCCATACGGGAAACAATATCTTCTATTTTATTTAACATGGCATTTTATTCTTATGTTCAAGTGACAATATCGAGACAAAGAAAATCGTGACATCTTGGCGCAGAACTCGTATATTTCTTTCTAAATTTTTTGGAATAAAATCTCTTTCAAAACGAGTGAAAATTCACTCCAATTCACTTCAGTCGATAATGCTGCCACTCCGAATAGTGACATTTCAATTTTTATAAAGGTGAATGCTCAACTCTAATCATTGTTTCATTTGTTTAAAATGAAACATCAATTTTTGCCCGTATATTCAAAGTGAAGTCTTATTTTTATAAGGCTTTTTTAAATTTATTTTCAGATGCTTTACGAATTAATTTATTAGCTACTGAGCATTCAAAGATAAATTTAAAGAAGCCTTAAATATAAGATCTGACTGTGAATATTGGCATAAATGACTTTAGTATAAGATCTTAATTCTGTAATTCCTAACGACACTCTGGCATTATTACATTGTTGTTGCGCAGCTTTTTACCATATATAATATCGAAGTATTGGAGTCTTAAACTAAAAAAAATATTTAATTTCAGTATCAGGGTTGCCACAGACCTGGAAAACCGGGAAAAATCTGAGAAATTGAAATTGATCACGGGAAACCGGAAAAAATTGGGGGAAAAATGTAAAAAAGTCTAGAATTTCGAAATTTGCTCATAATTTCCTTAAACTACTCTTACTTCCAAATAATTGGTATAATTTTTTAAATATTATATCTGACGTTTATAGTTTAAAACTTGCGCACTTTAAATGATTTTAACAAAACAATAATTCAAATTTATATTTTATTCAGTATTTTTATTTGTCGTAACCCTCTTTTTCATCGTAACTGCATTCTTTTTTTCAAAACTAATTAATTTTTTATTGGCTTGAATTTGCACCCAAAATTTTACTATGCTACTAAACTTTTTTTGCGTTTTTAATAATATAGCTTTCCTACAATCCTTGAGTCTAAATGTTTAAATTTACATATTTTATATTAGTCATGTGGAAAATTTTCCATTTTTATCTGGAAAACTTGGAAAAGTCAGGGAATTTTAAAATTCATTTTCTGTGGCAACTCTGAGTATGCATAGATTCTTATAATGTTTATTTAAAAAAAAACTGTCAACATTTCTATATCCAGCTATAATATATCGACAAATTTTAAAATTGAAGAGTTATGATATCGACTCAACAAAACACAATGTCGGTACGACGATGAGACGACGATTAGTGTGATTTGCTTACTGAATTTTTTCTTGTTTGACGCATGGATTGTTTCCAATTTTATGTTGACATATAGATTCACTTTAATTACGAGTGATAGTAGTCACTGTGTTCACAGACACAGAATGGAAAAATTTACTTTATACGAATGAAAAGTTATTCCATTTTGAGCGATTGAGTAATCACTTTATTTTTCAAGTGAATTTTACTTAAAAAAATTTAGAGAATATGAAGTTGATCAATTTGCGGAGTTTATTTTTTATTCGTCGAGTTTATTCAAGTATCAATACTTAGTGATTGAATATAATTCTCATGAGTTGAACTTTAGGAAGACAATTGAACGATAAGACGAAACTTTTCACTTATTGCTCTAACTTTAAAGAATTTTTACAGCTTCAATCAAATTTCCAATTTTAGATTAATCGAAGATGTAAAATTGAATATTGAATATTGAAAAAGTACGGTAAAGAATAGACTGTGCTCGAGTCGTTTAAAATGTTATATGATGAATTTTCTTATAGCTTCTTTGTCAATATAAAAAAAAGGAGATCGACTTAGCGCAAACTTGTGCATTGTAAAGTTGACCAAGAAGTTTAACCCGGTTTGTTTTCCGTTCATCGAGTCTATCCAGGTGTCGACAATACTGTATAACGATTGAACATGTTTCTCACGAGCTAAGCTTTAGAGAAGCAGTTAAACGATAAGACTAAACTTCTCACTTATAGTGAATTCGGTTGAATGCACTAGTGCGCATTCAATGCACTCAATGCACATTAAAGTCATTGTACACAAACGTGACGTAAAGGTATGTGTTTAATATAAATTTAAAAAATGGGTTGAACCCATTAAATACACTATTGTTGTGATAAAATATGTATTTTATAACTCGAAATATTTATATTTGATTTGAATTAGAAATCAGTGTATGGTTTTAATACGCATCAATCGAATTCTCTGTTAGCTTTAAAGAATAATTAGTTTTAATTAGATTTTGCTTTTAGGATTATTCGTGATGGTATAAGATTGAAGATTGAAATGTTCCGGTAAACAATGAACTCTCCTTCTATTTGAATCATTAAAATTTAATACGATATGCCTACATAAGTCTCTATTCACGAAAAGTTTTTTGCTTATCTAATCTTTCACCCTTACGTCTAAATCCTAACATTGAAAAAAAATTGATCGTGGTAACTGGTGCAAAACTTGTGCATTATAAAGTTGACCAATTAAGAGTTTACTTATAGAATCTATCTAAGCGCCGACTTAGAGATTGAATATGTTTCTCAGTTTAAGCTTTGGAAAGGCAGCTAAACGGGATGAAACTAAACTTCTCACTTAGCTTCGAAGTATCTCTTATACTTCAATCAAATTTCCATTTTAGATCCAGTTGTGAAGGCGTAAGTTTGAAGATTGAAATATTACAATACAATGAAACGATGGACTTTCTCTCTTTACACGTTAAAATTTCATGCGACGAGTCTCTATACACATGTGGCTCTTCTGCGTAGCTAATAATATACTGAACACGTTGGTACATATATTTCGCGACATCGATTCCGAGATCCATTATTATACTGTGTAACGATATAGTGCGAAGTCTTACTTTGTCATCCATCAGCGATGACATTCGCACGTTAGCTTCCGACATACGCCAACGTGTGTACGTATACGTGTTGGCGCGTAACATATATTTTAGCTTCCACATACGGCATTAGGATGTTATCGACAGTGCGGAGTTGTCACGGGGAACGGCCGGAACAATTGAGCTACTTCGCTTAATTGCCGGCCGATCCGTCCGTCCGCAAATGGAATGAAATGGAATATGGAGCATATATCGTGTCACAATCGATATGCGGTTTTACATACGCCACCCGCGCGCTCTTTAGCGCAACACGCCGCGCGAGTATATACGCGCGAGCGGAGCGCGAAGACGAAGTTGGGCGTGTGAACTCAGCCGAATTGAACTATACCGAACTCACGGTGGGATTGCGCGGATGAGCAAGTTTAAATGATCTCTCATGAGAATCGCGCACTCTTGGTGAATCTCTCAGTCTGTAGCTAACCGGCTGTGGCCGGCGAAGGTGAACATCGTTCTCTAGGGTACGCGGAATGATAACGGTGACGCTCCTCCGAGATCGACGCCAAGATCTTCCCGTTTCGTCCTCGCGTGTCCTCGCGTCTCTCTCTCTATCCGTTATTGATTGTGGATGCAGGTATTAATTATGCGAGCGCGTCGCAGTAAGACGTCGGCTTTTGTCGTCACTACGGCGGTATACATTTAGTTTTTTCCCGAGAGACTCGTGATCAGCGCTCATGATCTGAAATTGAGTGTAAAATTGTAAAAATAATACTAGCACTTTTTTTTTAGTCTATAGCCTCTTCTATTCTGTATAAATAACGTTTTATAACAGTAACAGTTATAAAACAGAATTTACGTCGCTGACATTTCGATTTAAAAATTAAAAAAATTTTTAATAAATGGAAATTTACTATTTTCTAAATGTATTTTTGCAGTTTCGATTTTGATTTTTTATTTTTCTTCTTATTTTTCTATAGCACAAAAAAATATATTTCTATTGAAGTTAAAACTTTTATTCTATTCCGATGTGTGTGTGAAGTTTGGGCTGCAATGTAAATCAAAGGCATTAAGCCTTTAAAGAGACATTAGCTTTTAAAAAGTTTATTTAAAATTAGATTTAAAACACTAGAGGTTTAAAACGTTAAACTTTTAACCGTCTTGATTGCATTAGCATTAGAATGCTCGACGGGGAGCTTCGTTAAAGGGAAACTCTTGATAAATCACTGTCTTCTTTACAGGTGATTTCCACTTCCCGGAGGATGTAAATGCGCGTAATCTCGTCGGACGGGCTCCATCCCACCCGCCCTTTTCGAGCTTCAATGAGGATCTAGGATAGGATAGGCTTGCATCCTCGAATTATTGGTAAGTCGTGCCAACACGCTGTTCAACATCCGCTCGAT
The DNA here is from genome assembly GCF_001594115.1 of Trachymyrmex septentrionalis. NCBI lineage: Eukaryota > Metazoa > Arthropoda > Insecta > Hymenoptera > Formicidae > Trachymyrmex > Trachymyrmex septentrionalis. The sequence goes on along the minus strand of NW_017306091.1, from coordinate 1,505,764 downwards.
ATCGTCTTTTAATCGCGTTTATCTCTATTTGTAAACGCGATTTCCGATTTCCACTGCTTCTCGATCGGAGGCAGCGAATTCCACAATTCAAGGAATCATAAATCATGAGCTGCGTATAACGTCTTTGCGAGATTTATGAGATCTCGCGCGTCAGTTTAACACAAGAGAGAGAGAGAGAGAGAGAGAGAGATGGCGATTCGTAAGAACAAACTCTGACGTAATAAAATATCTTCTCAATATGAAGATTAAAAAATATAAATATTGTTTCGCGTTTACGCGTAGGCATTTATTCGAGAATTAGACCAAGCTTAGCGCGCGAATCGCTGAATGCAATTTTTAGAGCGTGACATTTTCAATGGAAGCGATTTTCTACTTGAACGCGTGTACGCGGCCGGAAATGTCCTCGCCGTTAACATAAATTTTATCCTAAATACACAGAAAATGACTGTGCGTGATTCATTGTTCGTTAGTGCGGAAATAGAACTAAATTTTACTACTGGAAATCGATATTATCGATCGTGTACTTCCCCTTGGCTAATGTAGGCAGATATATGATAGACTATATATAGATTGCATATAGATTACATGAAGAAGGGTGACATTCTATTCTCTCTCTCTCTCTCTCTCTCTCTCTCTCTCTCTCTCATTTATTCTTTCTCTCTTTGTTTATATATTATAGAGAAACGGATTTATTTTGACAGATTTGTTTCGTAGATTAAATTAAATAATTTCCTAAAGGAGCATATTCTAAATGCGAACCGAATTTAAAGTTTTACGGCAACGATATTTTTTGTGTCTGAAGAACGCATATATCTTACGTTTAATCTTAAGCCTGTGTTTGTGTACTGCATAAAGATAGTCATCTGTTTTATTTTGTAGTTAGTTTCTCATTACATATTTTATATGTTACGTGAGAAAGTAAAAGATTTCAATCTAGCTTTATATTTCTTTAACATTTGATGCTAACTTAGAAAAATGTTCTAGTTGTACCAATAAGAAGGACAAACAAATTGAATTTTGATTATATGAATAGAATTCTGGTTATCTTTGTTAGAATGTTAAATAAATTTAACTAGAAGTCCGATTTATATTATATCTTTCGAATTGAATCTATTAAAATTAATATCAAGATTTCTTTCCAATGTAGTGTCTCTCTACTTTGCCGCAAAAATAATTCTAAGGTCTAATTGATCTAGCGAATATGACTTTACAATTAGAAACCACAGGCATTCCACTTTGATGCAGGTACCATCAATTTCAGGCATCTCCGATAATCCTTAATGAAGGAGAGAATGTCCCTCGGAATTAAGGACTAATATACCGATATATATGTTTGTCAAGCAGTTCGCAAATTCTTTGAATATTATAGTTCCTGACCTTTAGAAAATAATAGTTAATTAAGTATATATAAATAATGAATTTATAGTCAGAGTCTCTACTTTCATCTCTATTAATATATCTATACATCGTCCTGCAGAAATTATTTTTAAACGATAAACTGTCTCTTAAATTAAAAAATTATTTGGATAGGTATATTGGGCATAGTTTTGCACACGTATTATTTTTATTTCACGAAAGAATGATCAAATATATGTATCGTAACAGAATTGGTATACAAGACTGAATTTTTCTGAGATAATTCTATAAAGGCTCCCGTATTACATGTATATAGATATATGTAAAGTGACCGGACCCTATTGGCTTACCTAAATCGTGATTTTTTTTTCTAATTTCGTGCTTAGTCCAAAATTGAAAACTGATAGCTTCAAAAGAGAGGAAATATTTGAATATTAAAAAAATATAAGACATTTTCAAATTGGATAATATTTTTTTTAATATTCAAATATTTCCTCTTTTGAATCTATCAGTTTAGTCTTAAGATATGTTCAAACGTTATGACGAAAATATAAACTAAATACGTTTTTTTTTGTAATATAAAGTATAAATTATAAATATAGATCTACTAATAATATGAACTACGAAAATTAGTAACCACTTGGTAATTATAGAAAGCAATTACTTACGTACGAAATATTACATTACAACCACAATGTTCAGTATTTTGTTTTACTAATAATAACATAATGAACAAATAAACTGATGGGAATCAGACGGATAACCTGCATTAATTACTAATGTTATCTGTTAAATTCACCCACAAATGTAATTACCCACAAATAGCGTAGGTCATATTGCGTATTAGACCATATAGATCAAAGTTCGGTTACTTTATATGTATAAACTACTTATTTTTACGGTTGCATTTTCTCTCTCTCTTTCTCTCTCTCTCTCTTTCTCTCTCTCTCTCTCTCTCTCTCTCTCTCTCTCTCTCTCTCTCTCTCTGCTTCAGTATCACGTTTGCGCTATCAGTCCTGAATCATAGGGAACATCCGTTCGTTGTTAAGGGCATAGGGGAAGCCACATATGCGCGAAAGTCTGAGTCGTAACTTTCAACAGCGATGAAATATCTCTTGCGAGATGGTCTACTGTGCATTCGCCGTCTCGCGCGAGATCGAACCACCGCATCCTCCACTGCGTCCCGTTGCAATTTGAACGCGCACGGCTGATCCTGCACTCCTTCCGACTACGTCGAAGTTTGAGCTGAAAAATCGCGTGATATTTTTATAACGGGAAATCACTGATTTCACGGTTGCTGCTACAAATTATCCGAGCAATTTCAGGAGGATATGTATTTTCGAAAGTGATTTGTTCATTGCGTAATTCGAAATCGATTTCAACAAAACTAGTTTGCTGAGCTTTCGGCAGAAGTCATTTTGCTAATGGAATAGTTAATAAATTAAATAGTATGTTAACTGAAACAATTTTTCTTTTATAGTTTCTTATGTATTTAATTTTTTGCTACATCATATTAGATAATTTTTGTTTCGTCGAATCATTAAATTTACAAGCAGGACTCGGTAAAATAATTGATACGATTTATTTAAAATAAAAAATAAGTATGTTCTGAAAACTTTCCGATAAAAAATTTGTCATGCGTGAATATGTATCAATATGTATAAATATATATAAACATATATAAATATTTATAAATATGTATAAATATTTATAAACATGCATAATTTTATATAAATATATTCATATAACATGTTTATACATCCTTCTTTCTTTTGTAAAATTACTTTTAAGTGTAATAGAAGTATTGGTAATAATAATAATGTGAAAATATTAAAAACAATTAAAAAGGTAATTTTCGCATTAGTTGTTTTAGAAAATATCAAGTTTGAAGAAATGTAAAATAATTATAAAATTATACATAATTGTGTATGAGCAATTTTTTTACATTTTTTTCAACTTACATTTTTTACTTGTTTTTTTTTTCTAAAATAAACAATGTGAAAATTATTCCTTTAAAAATTGTTTGTTTTTACATGAGTATTATTATTTCTAATTAAAAAGTAATTTCATAAAAGAAAGAGGGATATGTATGGACATATTTCATATATAATTATACATGTTTATGAATATTTATACGTGTTTATGTATATTTATATACATTTATACACATTTATGCATGAAAAATTTTTTAATATTTAAAATATTAAATAAGAAATAGATTAGAAGAACTTATTTAAAATATAAATCTTTAACTATTTTATTTTAAATACATTCGAGCTCTGCACATGAGAAATAGGTATATAAATATATATTCTATTGTTATTTTTTTATATAAATTACACTTTAGTTGTTCTTCTAAATTGAATTATTATTAATTTTTGTAGTTTGTGAATAGAAAGGCATAAATTTTGTATTGTTCGATTTTATATGGAATTTAAAATATTTAATATATTTCTTCTAACAAATTTCATGCTCCTTTTGTCTTATTTAAATAGTCGTTTATAAAGTTTTAGAGGAAGAAGTTTAAGAGAATAAATTGAGTATAATCTGCTTTAGTTCAATAGTTTTCACATTTTCGCGCGCAATTACTTCGGACCATTATATGTAGGCGACTGATCAAGTTAACTATTCGTTACCGGCCTTCTAATCCCAACGATAGCAGGCTGTATCTGAGTTCATAAGACATTGACGGTCCCCGGAAATCGATATCCTCTCTCGGTCGCGGCTAGTAGGTACCAAATACGCAAATACCGGAATGCATTGCATGTCAGGATTCGAAGTGAATTCCCTTCCTCAGACCGACACGCGCTAAGTTTATTTGCCTCGTTGAATTATTTATTACACTCCCATGTTCTGACGACACGTTAATGTCTCCCCCCTGCTTCTCTCAACCTCGTTTCCTCGCTTCGAACTTTATAATTTATCGCGGATGACCGCGATAACGAAGCATCGATAAAAGAGCCTTAATGGAGACAGTTCCGACATGGACGGATGTTTGAATTTGAAGAATCTTTGCTCGTTGTTGTTACATATAAACTAGGTATTCTGGTATTAACGCGATTCATCACCCGCTGGGAAAACTACGTCTTACCCCGAGGCTGCCTTTCAATAAGCAACAAGCTAGGGAGATTGAAATTACCCCTGTAGGATAATGCAATTTCTTAGCCCTTTCTACTCCGGGGTTTGTATTCGAATTAACGAGTTTTGACGAAAATCCTTCCGGTCTGTTCTATCTTGTATACGTCCGCGTTATCGCGAGACGGTAATTTGTTCCATTTGCGTCTCCATCGGAGACATGCGAAGTCACACCGACCCCGATAAAGCAATATTTTCTCGTCGCCGTAGTTTATAAACGGTCGATTGGATCGAAAGATAGCTGTCAAATTCAGCATTAAACTCCATTGACGCTGTCGATCTCACACATTTCTATATTTTTTTTTCTATATTTTTACGCAGAATAGACAAGCCAAATAAATTTTTATCTCGTTATTTTGTAATTATTCCATGTATATATACATTCCGATTAAAACGTATGCATGTTCAATAACGACGTTACATATTCGATCAACGATGTTATTGCTAATATTTGCCGCCCTCAATGCGGTTCAACTAATTTTCATAAATACATACAAAAGGGTAACTTAATTAGATAGAACTGGTTTTATGTCAAAGTACGTGCGCTTGTATATATTGCGTTCACCAACATTGTACAGAGAGCCAACTAGTTGGCTGGATGGTACAATGTAATCGAATGTCTATAAATGTTGTAATGGATGTGGAATATAACGAGGGACCTTGTGCCTCGAGGAAAGTGGGTAATATGAGTGTACTAGGGGTTAAGTCGCTACGGATGTGGGCCGTGTTTGAGTACAGTTTCCAGAGCAAGTCGTTACCCTGTCGTTACCTACCATTGTTAAATACGAAGAAAGAAAAGACCACTGATACGGAAGTGGGTCCTTTGTCGGTGATATAGTGCCGAATTAATTATAATTGGCTATAATAAAATTGTTGGAATTTCTGTGTCGTCACCCTTCCGTGTTCAACCCTTCATAGACCGATATATTGTTGGGGCGCAGAAATAAAAATAGAAAAACGGGATATCCGTTTCCAAGGGTGAATGTAAGTGTTTGTGTGTAATATATATAGATCTAAATATATATAGCAAGAGAGAGTGATAAGTATATTTATCGATAACCTACGAGAAATTAAATTTTACGAGACGCGTAAATTTTATTTTTATGATAGATTAAAAAAAATGGTAATTTTTTAAATAATTTTTCCAGTATTTTGAGATTCGTTAGGGTTACGTGTCCACTTGCGTACCTACGGTAAGAAAAATAAATAATTTCTTGCCTTAGAATGCTGCATTGGAATTTCTGGGGTAGGTCGGTATTCGTAGTTCGTTCTTCAGAGATATCTTAAATAATACCTTAGGATTCTACGTTTCTTTAATTAGCTTAATAACATTGTAAGACTGTACTTAAGACGGTCTTAAATATAAGAAATGTTTATGAATACCTGCCGTAAGAAAATAGACAGGCAACGACATTATTTACAACGCGACCGCGATACTCGTGACTACATTATTGAATAATTTTTTAAACGGGACAGGCGAGAGTTTGTGGAAGAGCTGATCAATATGTCGCGAAATTCAAGTATATGCCTTATGGACGAGAAATCTGGGACGAAAATACTGTCCTGTCATCCTACGAATACCTGCGAGTCTCGTGAGCTCAATCTCATGAATTGTGATAGATCGATATGGATTTTGTTTAGCTTAATAATTATATACATCGTTGGAAGTAATTTTTTATTGTGAAAGGAGAAAGAATTGGCACACGAAAGAGATTCCTGATTTCACGAATCCATCAATCAGATATAACATATTAGAGGAAACGGTCAAGGTTACGATTCGGTATTGGCAATTCCGAGCGAGTAGAACAGGTCAACTATGAATAAACGCTCGAATTTTGGCCCCATCGCGTTTTATTTTCGTCGGAGTTTCCTCCCCTTAAAGCTTTAACTCACGCGGAGCTGATGTTATATTATGCAGGGGCTCTGAGTTAATTTGGTATTACTAGTATTACAATAGCGCTTCTTCAAGCGGTCTGACTGAAATATTCAGCGAGAACGAAGACGCCAATTGGTTGGATTGGATGATAACCGTTTTCTTTCAGCGATGCTTGCGAAGTGCAACGTAGATGAAATTAAATGGTTCTCTTACTTATGCAGTATTAGTAACGCGATTCCTTTTTTTGGGAATTACTTTAAGAAAGTAATTCGAAAAGTGTTCTTGTTAATTTTGACGCGTACGACAATCCACGAATGAAAAAAAAAAGCATTTTTGTATTTCTTCGCGTTGTATCCTTTTTTATGTATGTGATTTTTAAAGGGAGATAAAAAATTTGTCATATATAATACATTATGCATGTACATATATTTTGCGTCCGTTGCGAAGGGCAATCTCTGAAAAAAATCTCGTTTAGGGTATTTTCGACCCAATGCGATCCTTCTCGGATATTCCAGTGAAATACGTGTGGACGGTACGTATATTTACATTCACGCAAATATGCATTGAGATAAAATGTCATGCAATAGAAATTCAAAACATCTTGATACGCTCTTCAAAAGCCACGAATTTGATGGGCCAAAATATATAGGTATTTCTGGATTTTCTCGATTGGCATCGCTGTAATCAGACATTAGGGAGTTTTTGCAATACCGTTTATCCAAATACGGTGAACGCTAAGGTCAAGTTATCTTCTTTTTAACAACTACTTAAGAAAAAGATAACGTGACTTTAATTCATCGTATTCGGATTCACGTTACTGCAAAAACTCTCTATTTTCTTGAATATCGAAATACGTAAATGTTTATAGATGGATACTGATTTTGAAATTAATCTGAAAAATAAATGTTTTAAACAAAGGTGTATCATCCGATCAATATTGGCTCGTTCTATTTGTTGACGCAAGAAATTCGATAGAAATACGTTCGAAACGAATAATACAACGTGCGATGTACAAATAAATTACTTAATGTATTTTCTCATATATTATCCATTTTGTAATGGAATTGAGCATCTAACCGTATCTGGCGAAATTTTCTGTGAAATAATTTTACTTAAATAAGAAGACTTTTCGATACGAGAAAACGTCTCTGTTGTGCGGAAAATACAATTCCGTTACTTCTACGTCTTTTGGTAACCGTGCATGTGTAATATATGTTTGTGCATTTTTCGTGTAGAGATTGCAGGTCGCGTGAAATAAGCGTTCTTGTGACGGCTTTACCTGAAATCTTGTTATAAAACGGCGTGTGCGGGTCACGGTGCGTTTCGCCTAGTTGCACCGTAAAATATGCTCTCCGGGGAAATAAAAGGGCATTTTAAGAATCGATTTCCACATCCACGTGACCGACATATTGCGCTGCTGTTGAACGAATATGATCTTCCATTTGTATTATGCGTGGAAGATTCATCGCGCGCGTGTACATAATGTGTCTATGAGAATGAGATTCTCTGCGTAATTATATATAAATAACATTACTGTCATTTGTCCAAATGGAGAGCGATGTGTCTCTTTTATGTCGTCGCGTTGGTGATATATTACTGAAGATAAATTGTGCCGAATATAGTTCACGGCCACGCTGCACAAATTTCTGGTAAAATCCGGTGCTGGTTCTGTGTCAAGTGTTGTACTATTGTTGAAATATTTTTGGCGTGACCCTTTTTGCATTAACTAAAGTGACCGTGATCCGTTCTGGATATAAAGTGACTTCCTTTAAAAAATATATTACCTTTATTTAACGAAAGTAATAATTTTATTATTTTAATTTTATTATTTTATGTGAAGTCGACGTTCGTTATAAATTGAATTTAAACCTGTCCCAAGCAAACGGTGTATAATGGAGTTTTTCATTCTAGAACGTAAAAGAAACATTATCTCAGATATGAAATTGTAACTTTTTACATTACTTTTTCGATTTCTAGAAAAATATCTTTGTAGAATAATAATATGTTAGTTGTTTGTAGCGATATAATTCTTCGAGTTAAAATGGATCGGATAGGACGTTACAGTTAGTTCGAAGTTAGATGAGATCGTAGAAGTATGAACATGGTATTAGGTTACTACTGATTGCCGAAAATAATGAGACGCGGTAGATAATGAATGTCGCTTTTAAACTTCTCTGGAAAGTGATTTTAGTCTGCGAGTTTGTGTTGCTTCAATTTGTTAAGTGCTCTTTTGGTATAATCGATTTTCAGAGATCAGGCCATGTATCTTGCCGGAGACAACTGAGATAATTCAACCTGTTCTTGTGCCCACAAAATTTTATATTCGGCTGAGCAAAGCTTGTATTTTCATTTTCTCGGGCTTTTGGTTTGTATCTGTCTGTCGCTTGGATAAGACCTCGGCGCTGGCTTTGGCTGCATTCACTGACATTTCCATTCGATGTTTATCGTACATCTTTTTCCACAGAGATCTCTCTATATTTATTTTACACTGGTTATCAAGACTCTACTGCGAGATTGTACAGTTGATATACTGATGATGTGTGGGATCTAATGTATATAAATAAACCTGGACCTATATATATATATACACACACACACACACACACACATTGATGTCTTTTATTATACTTATAAATTTAATACTTTATTTTATTACGCAACTGTAACGTAAAATGTGAGACTTAATAGTACGATCATGTTCTAAAAGTTCGAAGTAGACTTTTCATTAATGAAGGCCGTTAGTTGTTGCAGTTTTCAGAAGTTTAAAGTCGGACATCTCAGCAATTAAGACTCGTGCACCCTCAAGTTCCTTTAAACTAAAAAAAGCAAAAAAATGAATTATAAATTAACTAATAAATAAAGCTATTTTACTTAGTTAAATTCATAAGGAATTATGAATTTTTCCATATGGCACAATTAAAATTAAACTTTTTATTTAATTCTTTATTCGCGGAAAATATTAATTTTACAAAGAAAGTATTTTACTGATTTCTATACATGTTTTATGGAATATTTTAGAAATAAAAATAAAAAAGGTAAAACAAATCGATCATATGGAGGTGTATTATTTCTAGAGATTGAAATAGATTTTTTTTGAGACACAAATGTTATACATTGTTCTTTCTATAATAAATTTTTACAATGCTGTAGATTATAAAAGAGCTTGGTATAACATTGAAAAATTTAAAAGTTTTGGTAAATTAAATTTGAAGATTGCAATTAGATAAATAAAAGCTTAGATATTATTAATTTTAAGTTGTACTTTAAATGGCGGCTTTATGAAGTGAGAGATTTAAATACTAATATTTTTATTTTAGCAACAGTTATTAAAAATTTATGACTTATTCTAATTTTTGCGAGATGAATATTCACTGATAAAAAATGACAATTTTAGTGAAAAGGAATTGTTATTTAAAATCACACCGTTGAATATTGACTATGGATAGATTGTATGAGTACAAATCAACGATTATATAATATTATTACAATATTTATGAGAATATTCATAACAGGACGGGAGAATATTTCTCATTCCATATACTGATACTGGAGAGTTGACTTGGAGATGTAGTTACACGGAACAGTAAATGGCAATCCCATTTCTGTAATTTAAACGAGAAACTATGTATCTTGACATAGAATATCCTTTGTTCTATATCTTTCAAATAACTACGAACTTCCATTTTTTAAATTTTATTTAACCGTATATATGTTTAT
>NW_017306091.1:1484456-1495580 GCF_001594115.1 Trachymyrmex septentrionalis | reverse complement strand
GTCTGATAATAATAGATAATAATTAATATATATATAATTAACATAATATTATATAGTAATTAATAATTGACTGTTGATAAACGGTTACATCAGAATTTTGTTGTTTCTATAATTGTATTGTGAAATAATATCATAATAGCCGAGATATAATATTAGAATATATCTATTTTCAAAATTTATCATAATTCAAATTCATTCACTGTAATAGATTCGTATATTCCTGAAAAAATGGGTAATTGTATTTATTTGAAATCTTTTCTATTCGTATAAATTTCACGACAAGTATCTATAAGATTTCGAAGATCTTGAAGCTCGAGCTTTATTTTCACCTTTCTTTTTCATTATTGTTACACTGAAGATATTGTGATGGCGTTATTAGATTGTCTTGATTACGGCGTCCCTCGTGTCACGCTTTTAATTGCCGTGGGTAAGTCGAACTGCGACCATCGCAGTTGCCGCAATTGCGGCGAGGATCCACCGGATGAGACGTGGCCCGTACGAAAATGTGCAGACGGCTTTCGGCCATTGAGGGTCGATAAATTAGAAAGGAGGTCGTAGGGGAATTGTCGTCACTGAAGAAAAGAAATTTCGATTGAAATGTCCTGAAGAAGACTACGTTTTTGGACTCTAGTTTCTTTTGCACGATAAAGTTTATCTAACTGTCAATGTCGACTTTATTTTGTTAGTTTAGTTGCATTTATATAGTAAATAGTCTTTTATGAGACCAATAGGTTTATTTGTTCTTCGGAAGATACAGAATAAGATAATTTTTATATTATCATAAATATTATAAACGAGATTCCGTATGAAAATGATGACAGCATCATTTTCTTTTTAATTTACAGGAATTTATAAACATGTTTATAAATTCCTGTAAATTGATATTAAAAGAGAGAAGGGTTTTCTACTTTTAAATGTTATTACTGTGATTAAAAGTAGATTTAAGAGAGATCATGGAACTAAAATTATGTATATATTTGACATTAAAGGAGCGTAAAATCGAAATAACGGATAAGAGCTTGTCGTAAGAGTTTGTGGTATAATAAAAATACCATATAATTCTCCCTCTCTCCTCAAGTAAGGCAATTTACCTTTACCAGCAGTCTATTGTACCCTAATCAACCAATAACATATGTAACATTGTAGTCGATGAAACTAATAAAAGCATGTTGACCGAACAATACAACACAATTTCAACAGAAACTCAATGAGAAGTATATACCATGCTTGAATCCTTCAAATACAGAATTATTCAAATCGTTATTCCAAAACGGTAATAGAAAAGAGGAAAGAATTATTAAAGCTAAAACACATTTGTTTGAATTATTAAATTATACACTGTGAAAATATTGGTATTGAGTACACTGCAGAAAATAAAATATTAATTTTAACATTTTTGCATGTCTCAGAAAGTCCACTATACGTCTTTAAGTTAGAATTAACATTTTATTTTTTACTGCGTATAAATTACTCCTTTTATTTATTTTTCTTTTCGAGATAAAGATTTAAATTTATCTTAAGATAATTGCAAAAAATTTATTATTGGATTATCTTTATTAGCTGCATTGCATATAAAGCTTTAACAATTTTACATTTTTGTATTGTGGAAAGCAGTATATATAAGCTGTTGAGAATTAATAATTTTCGACCCTCAGCTTTTATATAGTAGCTTCCATATCGTGCTTGTACCGAACAGATAAGATCGATAGAAAGTCGGAGGGGAGCAAGGCTGTTATCAAATTCATAAGATGATAACAGGAGCGGCGCTACGGAAATGAGTTTCCATAAAATCCTACAGTGAAAAGTGGTGAGAGGGAAGAAGGACTAATTAAATCTTAAAAGTCCGAGATGGTACTTTGAATCTAATTGTCAGCTCCGAGGCATTCGTGCTTTTAATGTCAGATCGATTTAGGCGAATGGAGGTAATGCATATGATACGTCATACGATGGGCTTTAATGGATTAATTACACGTAAACTGTGCTCGTCAGTTGTTTGAACTTCAGGCTGTGCGTGACATCAAAGTCCGCAGCGCTCGGCCGCTGTGCGTCTATTTGTCGTCGATCTCGACCTCGTTGGAGGCACCCGGTGTGTTGCCACCGCTGCGTTGAGAATTGCAATGGGCGTACACAGCGTGTCCGATACTCTACGGCAATAAACAAAATTAAATGGACATGGTTCGTTAATTACTCCATACCTCTCTCCGCGACAGTCATACGGGGCGTTATTCACTCGGGAATTAATTTCGATCTTTTTCGGGCTGACGAAAAGTATCGAGTTTTCAAGCGTCTGCAACGCGCTTAATGTTTTATTTTGTGCTTCATCCAGGACGGTGTATTCGATTAATCAAGACTGCGAAAGAATCTCGCAATGAAATCTAATCGGAAGTTTGATCGCTCTCCGTCCATTTATGACCATTTCGATAATAGAAGTCCGGCGCGGGTCTTCCTTATATATAACGGTGAAGTTTTCTTTTTTGTCGCGAATTGTTACGAACTCTCGTTTATAACTTTTATTGTTCTCGCGGTAGAAAGTGTGTAAGAGAAAACTATATACAGTGAACTATAACCTGATTATTTCCGTTGTCAGCGAATTGACATTTTCTCTTTTTGTTTGACGTAGTTTGAGTACTTATAGTGTCATATAATTTTATTAGCGTTTTTCAAGCGAGTAATTGTGCGCTTTGCTCCAGTACCATTGAAGAGAGAGTTATAACCTTAGAAGCTTGTTAATTGACCACAACCCTGTGACTGTTCAATAATTACAATCAAATTGATGCATTATTGATCAAACTCAACCCTTTCTTCCTCAAAAGCATTCCCGACCGGAAAAATGGCAATCTTACCGAACAGACAAATGGTGAGACTTATCCATAAAATATCAGCTTTGATCGATTTTATTAGATAAATTTCACAGAAGAAGAAATTAAATGATACTATCGCATTCGCGTCACGTAATAAAAATAATACTTTGGAGGAGAGAAATAATCGATATGCATTTGCGGATTGTTAGATTTGTTTCAAGGATATATAGAAGAAAAGACGTTTTATAAATAATTTAGACCACTTTGTGTCAATCACTTTCATGCTCAATTGCACCCATCCAAATTCATCGGACCGAAATGATATTGCATTGACGTTTTGACATTCTGGATCCGTTCTACCTACTTTTTCACGGCTCGCATTCTTCCTCCTGGAGAGCTTCTTTCAAGGTTTGATCGATCGATCGCGACGGACGACACGAAACATGTACTTCCGTTGCTTTAGAAATCTTCGGCCGCGGGGTGGTTCTAGTCATCTTTGAGCACGGACACGTTGAATACTTTATGGTGACCGAGTTGAACCATATCCTTCCGACCATCGATTCTGGCGCACTACGTGGTTGTTGACGAAAATGAAAAAAGTTCTCGAGCGCGGTCTACCATTCCAGAATTCCCATGCTAAAAATTTATTCGATCGACATGCGCTATTGATTTTTCATCTCCCGTTTGCGTTGGACATTTTCACGGATGCTTTTTTCCTCTCCCCGTTCCTCTCTCAATATACTTGATAAAAAGTGCGGCTATGTAAATGAGAAAATGCGTACGCCTGTGCGGTTTGTTTTTGTGACATATTCTCTTTACGGACAGACGATTGGCTACTCCAATCTCGACGCGACGACGTGCCGATGGGAATCGCGCGCTCACAAAGACGAGTTGTTATATTATATTTAAGTGTTATAATAAAATTAACAGAGAGTTCATGAGAAAGTTTTCTTTCTATTTCAATAATCGCCTGGCGATGCGCTCTTTTAGAACTTACATAATCATTGTCCATAAGTAAACTACCGCTATAATGCGCGCGAGCGCTAAGTCGCAGATTAATTAAAGAGCGATATAAGAAAAGTTACTACTGAATGAAATTTGCTTCGTCCTTACTATTTCCGTCTAAATTCGTCTCAAGTGTGGAAAATATAACGTCACATAAGACGATTTTCCGAAACTTGAAATTAGAGAGGTCGTTACTCGCCATACATTACCCCACTAGATTTATAGACGGTACGCTGTAAATAAGTTATAGAAGTTAATTCGGAATGAGTTAAGTTAGAATGAGTTATAGAAGTCGTAGAAGTCGTAGCGCGACAGAGAGAAAGATAGAGAAAAACATATTCGATATTTTGATTTATTTTCATATGTAAGAGATCCCTCTTTTTTATGCCGCCATGCAAAAAAATATCTCTACGTAAAATGGTAATAAAAGGCAAAACTGCTAATATCAAAATTTGTTCCCTACGGGCGTTATATTACATTTAATGCTATTCTCACACACACATATACACACACATACGCATTTCTACTTTTTTTAGATTACATTCCAGTCACGAAATTTGGAGCGAAAAGTGCAATGCGAGCCAGTCGGGCGATCTAAAGGCCCTTTGAAAGGCTCGAAAGGGCAATTCGGGCACACACACGGGGCGCGTTCTACGCTGACGTAATTAAGAATAATTATGCAGCTCGGCTCTCCGCGAAAAAGAGCTTTGTGTCACCGCGAGATAATAACGTCGCCGTCGTCGCGTGGCACGGATTTCTTCTTTGCTCGGATTTTCTATGCTTAGTCCTTAGTCTGGATTCGCGTTTTTCGTGATCCGTCGTATTGTCGTGACAGTATCTAATAGCGTAATAATTAAACAGACGGGCAAAATGCTGTAAGATTGTATCGTGAGTTAAAAAGTATCGATCCTGGCGTGTGAACGTGGATATGCTCACATTTATGGCCCGAGGAGCCCCAAAAGGAGTTAACTGACCGAAAACTGGTTCCTTCAACCTTCATGCATTCTTTTTTGCGTCGAATAGGGGCGAACTTTGGATGCATTAATCCTCGCAACTCGCACATCCCTCTTCACATGTCTCTAGTGTACCGTTTTTCTCATATTTATCTGTCACTTCTTTCATATTTACGTCGCTATATTGTAAAATATCGATCAATTTCACTCTATTTACATTCGAGAATAATGCCCCGGAAAGTTCTGATGCCTTTTCTTCATATCTTTTGTACAATTTCTTTTCTTTGTAACGTCACTTGTTTTGCGAGGAACAAGAAATCTCACTCGCATTACGCTGTACAGACATCTTTCTTAAAATGCGACGTTTCTGCAACGTACACTGTCGGCCAAAAGTGTAGAACTCACTCTTGAAAAACTTGCGAAATACGGAAATGAGAAAGCAGACGCCATTTCCTACCTCTTTAGTTCGTATCATAATTTTATTTATACGCGAATACAGGAATACTTTGTTTTCCTTAATATAGGAATACTTTGTTTCCACCCATATAATTTTGATGTTTCACATAATGTTCATAAGTTTGCTGAAAATGATGCCTTCAACGATGAATTGTCTAAAAAGAAATTACATTATTTCAATTAATTTAAGAATCTACATTGTATTCAAGCAAGTGATTGCAAGATATGTAAAATTTCAGTCTAAAATGACTTCTAGTAACTTTTTAATAATTTTTCTGCGATGATTAACGCGATTATTTTTGGGTAAATAGATGTCTCGTGTGACGAGCTTTTAGAATGTAGGGAAGGTTCTCATGTAAGCGTTTTATGAAACTTTGTTACAACACACGGTTTTGTTACACCCTTGGGCAGTCTACGTCGTACCTGCTAAATTCCTTGGAGTTGTTGCAGCGGGCAAAGTACTTGCATAGGTATTCGCGTACGTATGTCACGATGTGTGTGTGTGTGTACGTCGTTTTCATGCGGAAGGGCCTTTGGGAATTGCGAGACTTATTTTCCTGTTGCAGTGCTGTCATGACGAGAAAGAATGTCGTGGTAAAATTTTTATTGTCTCCGTAGAGATAGTGACTCCGTATCATGTCATTTAAGAATTCGAATAAGAAGAACGGAGAAAAATGTGTTCATTTTGAGACGATATTTTCTTCCCACCGACACAACTGTAGTACTTTTTAAGATTGCGCGCGTATGTATATATACATATATATCGCAAATTATATCTAATATTTTTTTTGATCTTTCTACGTGTTTACTTGAACTCTCTTTGCTGTTTTAAATCTGGCTAACATCTGAAAAATTATATTTTTTTAATACTATGCAATACCACATATGAAGATAGACAGTTTAATTTAGCACAAGTGTGTTACTTAACGTTGCTTTTGTGTACCTAATGTTTATCTTCTAACGTCGCTGTTTACTGTAAAGTCTTGAGTAAGCTTATTCAACATGTCTCTTGGAAGATGCGTTTACTATTGTCCTTTTGTTATGAATAGTTAAAACGGTATTATATAAGGATATATATATTCTCCTCTGAGGAGGGAGGAAATTCTCTCATTTATATTAGGCTTTATTAAATTAGTTTCTAAATATATATACATGCAGCAGACATGATTGATGTTCATTAATTGCAAATTGTTTCAAAATTCGCTGCAGGGTATGGTAATTGAATCAGTCACTTTAATTACAGCGATTATGTATTTTCCAAACGTTCGACGTTAGTAAAAAAAAATTAAAAACTTTATACTTGATATTATTCTCTTTTAAAATCATATTTTAATTTAAATTTAAGTAATTACTATTTCTATTACATTGTATTAATAAATTGTTACATTATGTTTTCTTATGTACGTGAAATTATAATAATAACGTGTTTATTTGAAGAATGTGCATTGAATTCAGGTGGCATTTTGAAAATTGTTGTCTCACCCGAGTACGTCGATATATTGATTTTGACATCTACAACATATGTCTCTTTCAAGAACGTAGACCGCGTGCGTGATACATTATTTTAAATTTTGCTCATTTTTTCTCTTTCTTTCTTTCTCTCTATATAGAGATTATAAATTATATTTCTAAAAGTGCAACCGGTCGTATTTTCTACAACTGCCAAATTCATGTGTGAACATCAGAGAATTGGTATCGTAGCTGAAAAGTTTACGCAGTAGCTTAGTAATATGTGTAAGGTTTATTTTGAATGTACCGTATCTAATCTTACTTGAAATCTTTTTAGTCTGTGCCAATAAAGGCTGATCTGTTGCTGTGCGCGCGCAAGGGTGATAAAATACGCGAGAGAAGTATTTTCAAATCCTTTCTTTTTTCACGGAATGAGAGCTCTCACAAAGCACTATGGAAACTTTTTTCGCGCAGTACAAAATGATGAAGTATAAAGTTTTATACATTTTATTGAAGTAGAAACAGATTTATTTAGTTAATTAACTGCGGTTAATGTAGTTTAATTGCTATGCAATGATTAGCGTTATTAATTTATGAAATTTTTACACATTGCAGATGTTATAAAAATTACGTGAATTATGATTTTACTGTGCCACTGGAGATTATATTTGCATATTTTTATACGGCAAAATGAAAAAATGTTTAGATTTACTCAATGTTTATGATTTATGATGTTTTAAACATATAAATAATTAACGAAAATTATCTATTAAAAATAAATTAAATAAAGTTATGTAAAATAATTTAAAGTTTAATTATTCAAATTCTGCTAAATTGCAGTCATAATATTAAACATTATTTATAGCATCGATATGTACGTCGATATATCTAATATTTTATGTATATATAAATAATAATAATAATTACTTTAGCGTAAAGGAAAATTTATTTCTCTATCTATTAGAATATAATTGTAGAATCTTGTTGGAAGAAATTTAGACAATAATTCTACAATGCTTACTCGCGATTGTTCCATCATCGCTTACTGAATAATAAGGAATCGTACTTATGAAGTACCGAGGTGTAGTTTAGTACATGAAAATTTATCGGCAAACTTTGAGCTGTGCAAGTGATTACCACTGTTAATTATTGTACATGGAATCGAACTTTCAGGAAATACATTAGCAAACATTGAAAGAGAGATCAGAATTCGCGGTAATCAGAATATCTTACAATGATATTTCTTCCTTTTACAACTAATTACGCATTATAAAACATGATATACAAAGCGAATATTCCTCTGCGGCACATCGCGACGTCGTGTCTATACTTCATTATCGTGTCTGTAAAGGAAAGAGGAGAGTATACGGTCTTTCAACGGTAAGATGCTTAAAGGCATTCATTAAGAGGTTAGTCGAGACCGATAGGTACATAAACACAAATGTATTTACGTAAGATTATCAGAAGACACAAAAGCGACAAGGACTTAGGCTCATAATTGGTTAAGGTCGTTAATATTATAAATCTTCTGAAAGCTTTTTAAGTCGGATGGAGATGAATATCATCAGAAACGAATAAAAGCTACCGTGCATAACAAGATAAATCTAAATTTATAATAAGACTACGATATCGTATAGCTTCGTTTGAAAATAATTACCGTTGTCTCAAATAATTGATATATTTTAAGTAGTCGCTGCATGTTTTTTTTTTTTTTAGCGGAAAGGGTACGTCATCTTACTGTTTTATCTAAAGTACGTTCTGCTTTAAAGCACAAATCGTCTTTATTATTATAGCAGCAGATAAGCGTATAATACCGCTCTTAATACATGAAACGGCAGGCAATTATTGTAGTTCTTGAATAGGGAAATGGTTAATACGTTCAATATATTGTGACCATGACACTGACATGTTGATATGCATATAATAGAGAACAAGTGGTATTTAGAGATCTGCATGAATGGCCCGGTGCTCGGCAAATTAAGCAGTAAATAATAATAGAACAATAAACTCCTAATCTCACTGACCGTGATCTTAACAGGTATTAATCTGTACAGTATTGTAATAATTGGGATGAATATGTACTCGTCAAGTATTAACAAATTCGTAACAAATAATATATAGGAAATATAGCTAAATGAATAATACATTTGTTTATTGTAACAGCTATTTACGTTACAAATTTTTAATTTTAAAATTTCTGACATTTATCGAATTGCATGTGTTAACACGACACGTGTTAATCTTGCTATTTTTTTAAATAGATGTTAATTAATTAATAGAATTCAATCGTAATCCGATTAAGAGCTAAAGGTCAATATATCATAGCATTGATTTTGACCTAAAAACATATTTCACGTCACTCGTTCATTCCTTTGTGAGCTTATTGGTTTCTAATTAAAGCTATTGAGAAGCTGGCAAATTATTTAAGAATGGACGTAATCCAACTTAAGCTTGCTAATTAATTAAGTAGAAAACCGTCTAATATCCGCAGTCTTCACACTGAAAGAAAAGATTGGTTGTTGCAACAATTTAGATAGTAAAATATAGCATAGCATTTTCATATGACTGTAGCAACCAGTTTTTGATTGACCAAATTTTTAGTTACGTTATCCTACGTTCATCCGCAATGTCAGTATATGATTTCGATAGACTAATGCAACTAAAAATTTGCTGCTACCAACCAAAAACTGATTGCTGCAACCATATAAAAATGCTATGCCATATTTTACTATCTAAATTGTTGCAGCAACCAATTTTTTTTTCAATACAGGATTTATTTCTAATTAAACCTTTGTTCTGTTTGTTCTTTCAATACGGTATTTATTTTATCCACAGTATTTATATCCGAGCGCAATAAAAGGATGAGAAGCCAGAAGAGAAAATGTTTTATTCTTTCTCGATTGAACTATTCGTTAATTACGATTATTGCTAAATTAAGCGATGCAACACTATTGGATTATATTTAAAATCTATTAAGTGTGGTTTATACGCAAACAATTATTGTTGTTAATATAATTACGGTGCTGTTGTTATCGTCATAATTCACCGATTATTACAATCCGCTAATAGAGAATTATTAGACACGAGGATTGTGTTCCATAATTATTGCGCCACTTTCCGAAATGCTCCCTATCGTGAGGTAGCCGATTGCTTTTGAAGTAGGACGCTTGCCAAGTCACTGATGGAGGCTACAGGATTATAATAATTGCCCCATTATTCATTCTATATTGCATACACGCTATAACGTGCGATCTATTTTTATTCCGTTCGTGTTCCATATGCATGCGTAACTTTTCTCATTAAAAAAATGCTGGCATTACGCGTTTCCTCGAGACAAACGCGAAATGCCAGCCTCTGCGATGCATAATGATATAAAGTTGATATTGGAAACAGCTCCGAACAACACTCTTTAGCCTTTATTATATTCCTTCGCTATCCCGAGTAAGCGTTTCGTCGCAGTACGCAGTTCAGAGTACTTTAAAAGAAAGGAAGATATAGCTCGATGTCGTCGCGGTCAAGTGGACAATCGGTTCCGGTTGGCTTCAAATCCTCCGTCAGAGAAATTGAGATTCTCGAAGAACGAGTATGTTACGGAAGGTTGAAGGACCGTGAAGCGACATTTTTCCATAGCAAACACCTTCCTCGTTTCCATGCACGTCGAGAAAATCCAGTTCTTACATTATAACAATCGCTCGGAATAACATTACATATATGTCTTGTCGAAAATGTTATCATTAACGTTATGTCGTTTTACATAAAAATTTATTGTCTATGAATATAAATGTATGTATCAAACTTAATAGCTTGATAATACCTGCCATGTACCTGCTTGTTATTTTAATAACAATAGCTGAATTGTTAATGGAACAACTCGTACTGTAATTAATATTCAATATTAAATTAACTCGTTTTAAATCTTTTGTTCTTATGAATATTAGAAGCTGCGGCGTAAATGAGCCGAAAATTTAGCTGAAAATTCAACAGTGATCGATGTAAATAAAATAAAATGGATGATAAAACTGACGGTACATACGCGAACAATATTTTACCTTTTTGTGTACAATTATCTCACATAGACGGAAAGATTTTATACATGGTTCTCTTTTTCTATAACATAACCGTTTCGTTTGTAATAAAATTAAGCCGTTGATTAAATTAAACGCGAAATAAAACTGTCTGAAATAGTCTTTTTATCTTTTAATGAAACAACGCAGAACTGTATAAAATTACATGTAAAATTATAATTTGCATGAGAAAAAAGAAAGGGAAGCGCTCGCTTTTATTATGTCGCTTCATAATGTCCGCATTTAAAGAATATCGTTTTCAAGATATCGCTCGACTTGCTTTTACATCTATATCGCTTATAGTATATGCACTCATCATTTAGTATATTTGTATTTCAATATTTGTGAACTCTCATCTTTTTCGTACAAAATTCCCATTAGCTTGTTGCTCGGTTG
>NW_017306091.1:1482292-1484356 GCF_001594115.1 Trachymyrmex septentrionalis | reverse complement strand
AAGATATCGCTCGACTTGCTTTTACATCTATATCGCTTATAGTATATGTACTCATCATTTAGTATATTTGTATTTCAATATTTGTGAACTCTCGTCTTTTTCGTACAAAATTCCCATTAGCTTGTTGCTCGGTTAAAACAGGATAAATTGGAAGGAAGAGAGAAAGAGAGAGAGAGAGAGAGGGGGGGGGGAGGAGGAGGAGCTGACAGATAGATAGAACGACAGACGGTAAAGACATAAATATCCCGTGACCCGTTCTTTGTGATCGATTACTCGCAATAACGATACTGAGCGTGATAAGGGGATGTTTCGCACATGGCTTTCCTCTTCCTGTCAGAATGTCGTTATCAGTGGTCAAGTATAATTAATTTGAAAACTCTGCTTTTCGCCTTTGCGGTATATCGATCGGTGTCATATCGGGAAGGAGAATCGAGGGTTCGCTATCTTATAATGGTGTCTATGTGCCATAAAGGAATGCGGCTCGTGCACGAGGACAGAGGGTTCGCTGCCTTTGTGCCACATTACCTCACAAAGCGCTATTTTCTACGTGAAGTTCATGATCATGTGAACGTAGAATGATTATCGTACACGAGGTCGTTGATTGAACTTTCCTTTTGTCTCTCTTTATCTATCTATCTCTTTTTCTTTCTTATTTTCTCCTTTTTACGAAAATTCTTCACATAGGATTTTATCAAGGCTATCGCTCGAAGACAAATTCGCCTGGGAAAAGTAAAACGACAAGATAACGAAATTATCGTGCTGCTTATTTGACGAACTTATTAAAACGGCTTGTTATTCTTTTCTTATTTTTAATAGATGGATACTGACTCGCATTATTTCTTTCGAAAATATTTTGAAAGTTTGAGGCTTCTTCACGTTTGAAAGATATGATTTATATATTTTTCTGTCTCTCTCGTTTTCTACCGAAACTTTTTGTTGAAATTTCTCACGCTAAGAATATATCGTCTCGCAAGTCTGCACAAAATATTTTCTCGAGGTTTTACGTATACATATATTTTTTTGCAAATTTAATATTATTTATATGATTTCACATTTTATAAATTTGAAACTTTTTCATGTATTTTGTTAAATATTCTAAACTTTGTGAATCAGTTAATAATAATCAACTTTATAAGATTACAAGACTCCTCTTTTGAAAAATGTTGAATTACGTTTTTTAAATGTTTGATAAACTCAGAATGAGTATGTCTATTATATTATCTCCGATACTTATATCTGACAACAGGACAACAGTAGGAGAGATGCTTGTTTCTCAGATATTGTTTTTATATAAAATTTATCTTTTCCTTTTGGAAACGCGTATACTGTTTCTTTTGTAATATTTATTTAAGAGGATAAGGAAACGCATCTCTTCCTCTTATATGCATTATCCCGCAGTACTTTACATAACTGAAAGACAGATTTCTAGCATTTTTCTGTATCATTTTACTTCCATTTCACATCCAAAGTTTTCAGTATGAATGACTATTCATTTTGTATCTTCTAGACCTGGCATTTTGCGGCAGTGAGTAATGCTTTTGAATTAGATGCTGGTATTGTCCATTCTGTTTGTACGTCTTGACCATGGAAGAAGTAAAGTTTGTCCCGTTCTTCATTTATCAGGATATTTTGATACCAAATGGTGTAAGAGATATTACATATTTATACACTTTTAGCTCGAGGTTTTCGAAGTATAAAAGTTTGGGATCTAAATGCTGTTATGGAGCAGATTGCATCGTTATTATGCGTCGCAATTGCACCATCAGTCAAGCGTAAAAGCGTCTTTTAGTAGTTTGAAAATTTTAGAAACTATACAGAGAGAAAATATTCTCTCTCTCTCTCTCTCTCTCTTTCTTATTTCTTTTCCAAAGTATATTATTCGTATCACAAAAACTACGCCACATAATTGTAAAGAACTCTAATCATCGCATTCAACTAATATCTTAGCAAATCATATTTTCGAATATAATGCAGAAAGCTGTACGAAATAGAACTTTTTTTTGTAAGAATTGAAATATGTATGTGTGTATATATATATATACATATATACATATATATATATAT
>NW_017306091.1:1481327-1482192 GCF_001594115.1 Trachymyrmex septentrionalis | reverse complement strand
TATATATATATATGATATGCCTATGTATAATATATTAGTTATATATATAAAATATATGTAACAAGCGGTGGATATGTGAAAGAAAGCACGGTTTTGAACGTGTTGAAAATGAAAAATCTACTTAGTCCGCAATGCGCCAACAATTTGGATGAAATAAACCTAGAGCTTAGCGAATAGCTATTCTCTTTTTGGATTATAATTCTACCTATGTGACAAGAGAATTCAACCTTGAGATAATTCTTAGTGACGTTTCTGTGGTGTATTATCATATTCTACAACTAAATGTTCTTTAAAAAATGTATTATATGAAATGTATTGTAATACGTATTGTATATAATACTTATTGTACATAAATGTGTTATTGTACATAAATTTCCTTCACTACAATGTTACTCAGATAATACAAACATAATAAGGGCAATTTCCGTTTCTCTCCACTATGGAACTTCATTCAGCTGTCACCCTATCTTGTTTCATCATAGATCCAACTTTCCCGTATTGCATTATGCGCACTTATGTTACAAGCAGGCAAACTTGCTCCCATCCAATCTCCACTATGTAAGTTTGGCCGCCACAGCCGTCGAGATTGTTTGTGAGTTTGAGAGCCAGTCGTCGAATAAAACCGCCCTTGAGTTATTCGCCGACCTTCATCGGCTCACGTAGGAAAGGAGGAGATGCGTCTCCGTCGGTGGCGTCGCGTCGCGTTGCGTCCCGTCACGTCTCGTCGCGTCTCGTCGCTTCATGTCGTCTCGGTCCGAAGGGAAATCCGTCAGCCAGTCGATCCGGATTCTAATGATTGATGCTGCGCTCCGTCGGGGAGTGTCCGGTATTAGGCGGTGAAGTTACCTCGATCGTTTGCTACAAG
>NW_017306091.1:1460504-1481227 GCF_001594115.1 Trachymyrmex septentrionalis | reverse complement strand
GAGAGAGAGAGAGAGAGAGAGAGAGAGAGAGAGAGAGAGAGAGATTTACGAAGACATTTCATGTTCTCATCGCAAATTGAAATCTGTCGCAAGCGAAGACACCGATCGCGATCGATGACTCGTAAAGCGTCTCGTGCGTTCACACATACTCGAGTTTTCCCATCGAGAAGCGTATCGTGAATGTATGTCGTAAATTATTTATTACTCGTGGTATCGCTGCAAACGACTTAAGAAATTTTTATTCGCACAAATCGAACATTTACTGTCCCCTTCCCCTTTCTCCTTCCGTGGAAATTTATAGTTGCGGGTCTTTTACATGTCGCATTTGACCTGATTTTCGCTGATAGATAAGAGCTCGTGTCTTTATGCTTTAGGATTACCGTTGAGATTTGAATGAGAGCTTCAGATTTCCTCACGAATATTAATTGAAAGCTTAACGGCAGATTAACTAATTGCGCGTCGATGCGAATGGTCGATGGTGGTTCGTGATTAACAATAGCCTGAGCTTATCGTGATAGTTACATTATGAAGCAGAATACGCAGTGTAGAACTGATTGTACAAATACAAAGCTCTCTATATTTCCTCTCTGTTGTTTATGGATCTCTTCTATCAACATTTCAGATTGAAAATGAAATAAATAGCCTTCGTGTTATGAGTGATTCAATATTTAAAAATTGTAAAAATTTCAATTAAAATTTTTTTGAATTATTTTATAATAGATTATTTTTCTTACTTTTCTAACTTAGTAGTATTTTCATAATTAATTTCATTCATATAATTCTTTAACTAAAAAGAGGGAAATTATGAAGTAAAAATATAATACAATTTCAATAACATATAATTGTGAGCATTTATTAATTATGGTTTTTTTTTTGGACGTGTAATGCTGTTAATTCTGTAAAATTAGGCTTATTGAATTTTTAATCGATCAGTTTTAACTTTGATTTCACGAAGTATTATTTTTTAGACTCTTGGGTTTTCTCCCACAATTATCGATAAAATCCTGGAATAATCCACTTTTAATTAATCCATTGAATGACACGAGGGAATTTCACATAAATAGCGAATCAAATGAGAATATTTGAATTTAAAGATCGATCAGAGAGTTGAGAGTAACTTTGATACAACTATGGTATTAAAAAAGAAAAAAGATCCCAGCACCCCCTTTGTTGAAACAACTGAAATGTAAATCGTGTAGTGCACGTGTTCGATATCGGTGCTTGAAGTTAACGTCGATTTTGACTCGTCGAGAGGGTCAAATATCATCATCGATCGTTCTATTGCGACGGTCAACACCGTGTTGCAAATGCTTGGCGATTTTAGCAAGCCCGCTAACGAACTCTGCGCGTTAATTACATGGCGTAGCATAAATACCAGCGAATGACTGATTGTTTCTTTTCAGAGAGTTTTTCTTTAAGTTGTAAGTCAAAGAACGTATTATAAATCATTTATATCAGTTTTATATTGAAATAAAGTATAGTATACTTCTTTTATACACACATAAAATTGACTACGATAAAGTTTTATGTAATATAATGCGTTTCCACGCGAGAAAGCGTTTGCAAATTGAAATAAAATAAAACATATTAATACATCTTAATACAGATGTATATAGATAGATTTTCAGTTTGCGAATCAAATAACTTTGCGAGGATATCACGTAATTATATATGTCAGTTGTTGGGTTTCTAAAAGGTTAAAAAATGTTACAGATACAATTTAAAAATATTCATTAAATAAAAATATTATTTTACATTTATTTCATACATCAATCACGGTTTAAACTTTCAAGCGTACAATTTGAAATAAACTATGAAGGGAAAATGGTAAAGCTATTAAAATGGCGAACGAATAACCATTGATTCCAATGAAAAATTGCTTTAATTTTCAACGATATAATAATGATATATAAATAGTAATAAAAATATATAAATTGAATAATATTTCCTCTAAAAACGATACAATTATGCTATTATATTTTTTTATTAGGGAACATTAAAAAAAATAAAAGGCTAATAACATATTTTCACAATTTAACGTAGAAATAATAATTTTTATTATTACCCTTTTTAAACTAATATTTTCATAATTATTATCAATATACATTCAATGATGTATAAAGATTATTATGAAGTCATTCGAGCTTGAAAAAGTACAACATGATATACTTTCAATTTTCAATTTTACCAAAAATGAAAACCTAGCTACAAAATTTTTAGTTCGAAGACTATATACGCAACTATTATATAGATTCATTATATAGATTCAGTGATCAATTATATTAGCTGAATTTATCCCGACGAAAAGAATGTTTCTCACATTAAAGTTTTCGCATCATGCGCATGATGTTACTTTCATTCTTGACGATGCACGTGAATCAAATCTCGCGTCGGTAGCGAGAAGACGAAATGGTTAACGTTATTATCGCGTACAACGAGGGAGCATCCTTCAAGTCCGTAGCGGAAAATAGCAATTGCAACGAGGTCGGGGCGGACCTTGTAAGAGCAATCAAATTACTAGTTTCCAAAGTGCAAGAACATCAGGGCGACATCTGGCTCGAATGCCGCGCCCGTTTATGACCTCAGCCTTGGCCCTCTCGCTTCGTATTTTGATTTGCTTCGGTCGATGCTTTTCATTTTGGCGACGTCGAAATAAGCAATAGTATACCTTCGAACGACAAAGTAATCTCTATCGGTTCCTTCGATAGCGCCATCGATTTACCGTTTCGAACCCTGCTCGTTAATCACCACAACACTTATCCGCCAGTTCAGTTAAGAAATTGAAATTGTTAGCTGAAGAAGTCTTTAGAGAAAAAAGCTTATTTTTGTACGCAATTTGCAGATTCTTTGTATTCTTTACAACTCTCGAAAGCAATGAGAATTATATTTTATTTTGATTTTACAACTGGTATATTAAAAATTGTTTAAGTAATTTAGGTAAAAATTGTAATTTAAGTTTTAAATTTTACTTGTTCATTTTGTTATGAACGTTGAATTCTTCAAAGGATTAAAAACTGGTTAAAAAACGAGTTTATGGTATCCACCAGTAGATTTTAATGTTAATTAAAAAAGGTTAATTTTTTTGCAAATATTAGATATTATTATTAATTTGTTGAGTAAAGGCAAAATTTTGAATGTCTATTTGAAAAGCATAGACTAAAGGTTTTATTGAACTTTCAATTTTTATGTTACCAAAGTAAATAGCGTTGCTTCGTATCTCGGGAAAGATTTACTAGAATTGCATTTTTCACAATGTCTGATAATATGTTACCAATTACAGTGTAATCCCGTGAATCGATGTGAATATCTAAACAAACGAGCTGTCATAGCTCGCAAAAATATTGAATATTGATTCTAATTTGTAAAGCAAATCAGCAAAAATAACATAGGGCCACTGCACATGTGGACTTTTCCAAAGGTCAGTTTTTGTAGCAATCTCATTGATTGACCGTTTACATATCTAATGGTAAATTAGCGTTTTTACGCAAAACTGTTATTGACACTGAATAGGTTCCTAGTAGTCTTCTTATCCCAAAAGCGATTCAATTACAAAAGACTTAATGAAGGTGATAAAAATAAATCTTTTTTATTTGCAAATGTTATTACACTATACATAATTGTAAAGAATTATTACCTCTTCAAAAATCTCGTGATTACTATTATCTTTATCATTTGAATAAAGAGAGAGCGTTAGCTTCGCCAAGTCTTTAGATTTAAAAGATCATTAGCCATAATCTGTTAACTCTCTTGTACAGTAATCTGTAAGAATTGATAAATTACAGTCGAATAAGAGGAGAAATCGACTATGATCAATTCTTACAGATTATGGCATAAGTTAATAGATTACGGCCAGTATTAATGATCTTTTATACTCTTTCATTTATGGGCAAAAAAAAAATTGCGTCACCCTCAGATATAAAAGCTACCATTTCACAGAACGTCACGCGAACACATCGTTCTTCGACAGTTATCATCATACATTATACAGAACGTCTCATTTGTAGTCGGCACAGATCGCCGTATAAGCCAGGTTGATATGAAAATATGACGACCTGGAACATTATATAGCAAGCTCGTCACGTAGGCCTAACTTGATAGATCTGTCGAACGCTGCGTGATGTGATAAGAGACATACATCGAGATTGCCAGTTGCGAAAGTGCCAGGCCAATGTTGATAACAGACTTGGTACCGTTCGCCACGAATAATTGCTTTCGGTTTATCGCGTAGTGACGGCTGCTGTACAGCCGGTGTAGAGACGGCGTCTTTCGCCTTCGGCATGAGATTCAGCTGTGAGGTTTATTGATGTTCGTCTTTTTCGACGTTCCCTTTACGAAATTGCACATTATCTAACTTGTCGGTGAGACGTAAGATTTAATCAGAAAAAGTTTTTTTTCCGTTTTACAAGGCTTCTGAGCTCTCCATTATGTATTACCTGATCAATGCGATTAAATGACAGAATATGATTGATGTAGAATAAAATTGCCTAGTTTTAAAAGAAATATAAGATGGCTATTAGTAGCAATTACTGCAAAGTAGATCAGTTTAAGAAATCGACAAACTGTTCTGATTAGTTAATCAATATTCAAAATATCAGTCAATATTCAGAATATTAGTCAATATTCAGAATATTAGTCAATCATATTAATCGATATTCAGAATATTGATGAATTGTAACGAGAGCTAAGATATTAGATAAGTAGTGTAATTTATATAAGCGTGAGATTTGTTTAAAAAGGATTAGTTTGAAGAAAAATATAAATTTAATATTAATTTGAGAAAAAGAAATTAATATTCTTATCTAATAGTTAAAAAAAAAATCACAATTTTTTACGAGAAATTCTAGCATGCTGTAAATTGTCACAGGAAGAAAACTTGCCAGTGCTCCAAGGCTTAAATCAAGTCATTTCGCTAAGTAGGGATCATGAATATATGTTGCTGCTAGCTCGACTCTTTCTCGTATTTCCTGGTAAATAGGCTCTTCGACTGCGTCGAGTATAATCTAGATCAACATCAGCGATGTGATTTCTTTTCACGTGTAGATCCGGTAGCTTAAATCCCCTGGTGCTCAAACAACAATCGGTGTTGCGAGTTCACGATACTTGGCAAATTATTATTAAGAAGAAGGAAGGATCTCGTAGTAGAAAACTGGGCCAGAAAATCTATGAACGGAGAACCGACAATATTTTTGCTAAGTCGCTGGCCAGTGAATTTTCTGTTTAAAGCCACGTAGTAAAATGCCATGATTTACCGATTACGGCGATGAAAAGTCTTATTTATAAGTGTTACAGATGTATGTCAACTTATAAGAATGTTCTTTATAATGTCAAACTAATAATATTTTTTTTTATTTCTACTTCGTGATTTTTTTTCCATTTTCTGTTTTCCTGTGATTGTAAAGTATACGTTGTATATTTAAAAATGTTTTGCTTAAAACACTATGATTTACCGATTACAATGATAAAAGTACTCAACAAACAAGCTGACGTTATTTATCATTAAATAACATTAAAATGACAAATAACAGCTTGTTTGCTAGTACCTATGCTCTGTAAATTTTACAGATGTACGTCAATTTGTAATATTTTTTATATGTATTTTTCGTTATTTTTACTATACAACTTTTTTCTAATTTCTCCCCTTCCAATCGTAAAGTATGTTTTATATTTGTTTAGAAGTGCTTTCCTTATTTATTCCAAACTAATTAACTAAGCAGATTATCTATACGTAATTTACTCATACAGTTCAATTCATTCCGAAGCTTAATTAAACAACAAAGCATATTGATGCTAGAGTCTACCAGTAGGTTATTATACATATTTCGCAATGTAGGTGAGAATATTTATTATTATAATTACATTAAAACGGGATAATGTAGAACTTTAAACATGTACTCAATATTTGTATATATGTATATATATAATAATAATTAGGTTATATCGCCACTGGTAAATTTATTACGTGATATCACATATTGTGCAAACTCTACATAAATAGTTTACGCCGATATAACATTTTGGAATAGCTTGTTAATTAATTTTGCGATCAATACGCGAAGTGCTTCAGGAATGGGAATCTTGGTTTTGCTATAGAAGGTATAATAATCTCGAATTCTCGAAGCGTCGTAGATTTCAACGATATTTTCCTTAAAAGTTATCATTTGTATGTGTCACTGTTCGTTCAGTATTTTTCAATCTTCAAGAAAAATATTTCAAGAGACATTTTAATATTTTATTTAAATGCTCCCTCGATAGCTGTGTAGCTATTATATTTACTCCGTATTTACTGCTCTTATTTCTTTCTTCTTTTTTTTTGCTGTGGTGATCAAGATATTAGTATTCGCTTCATTAAAAAAAAAGAAGTTTTCTTCTAGATTGTTATACATCTTGTCTTGAATTCTTGACATTTAAATTATGTTTCGCCGACATCTAGCTACTTGATCTTTAATATCTTTAATAGTTTGATAATTATAAAATTTTCATTTTGTTTTAAAGTTTCTTTTGTACTTTTAGTTACGAGGATAATCGTTAATTTTAATAAAACTTTGTTGCGTTGAGTTTATTCTGTATTATAAAATAAGGCTTGTAATAAAAAAATGATTACGTAACTGAACGTGAAACTGGACCGTAATGTTCGACCGAATTCGGCGCGTAGGTGTGATTCTATTCAGCGGACGTGGACCGAGAATGGTATCAAACGAGGTTCTAATGCACACGAAGGATTTTCTGTCGGTTCGCGCGATTCAAAGGGAACCTTCGTCTCCTTTGGGCTCTATATTCGAGAACGAACTACTTTTTTTATCGAGTAACGGAATCATTTCGATTGACGATACGAACACTTTGAAATTACGTGAGAACAAAGTAGAGGCGACGAACATTTTTCGTAAAGCTTAAGCCTTCCTTCATTAAAATGATTTTAGCACTACCGATTGGTCGCTCTCTAGGAACTATGTATATTTATTCTCGAGATGTGATAGAGCAGTGCTTGACCTAATTTTGATTCTTTTTATTTGAGCGCTTCATCAATTATGAATGCCATTTTCTTCAGGTGATTTTCCCCTCCCCCCCTCTTCTCTGCTTTTCTCTCTCGCTTTCGCGATGCGTTGGAAGAGGAATTTCAAAGTCTGCTTTTCAGTTAACGCCCTGTCATCGTTATTTATTGTCCGAACTTAGTTGAACATAAAAGCGATATAAATACACACAGACTAATTAAAAGAGAACTGATTGGATTTATGACTTTATACGTTCGATTGAGCTTTATATTCTCTTGTTTAAATTTGTTACGTTACGAATTGAACGTCATGTTGTTTGCAGATATTAAC
Organism: Trachymyrmex septentrionalis; assembly: GCF_001594115.1. NCBI lineage: Eukaryota > Metazoa > Arthropoda > Insecta > Hymenoptera > Formicidae > Trachymyrmex > Trachymyrmex septentrionalis. The sequence goes on along the minus strand of NW_017306091.1, from coordinate 1,473,908 downwards.
TTTTGTTATCACTATAAAATCATCCGCGACGGGGAGTAATAACGTGCGATCGATTTGGCATTGAGTGGAGAAGTACGGATTAAAAATAATATATATATTCCCATTCTATAAGTTTGATCGAGCGGTATCATCTTCTGCTGACCGTTTTCCTATCGAACCCTTTTTCGGAAAATGACGGCAATAAATTTTTAAGCGGATACCGTGTCCCTCAGGATTTCCTTCCACAGAGGATTCATTATCCTTCACATCCGATTTTTATTGTAGGAAAGTAATGCTCGGCTTTGTATGTGGCAAATAATTCTTAATTATAAAACGAATACGCTTGTCTTACCTTTTTATCTAATAATTAAAAGAGAAAAAAACTGTATATTAATTTATCGGTGTATTGTTTGTTTTCAATGACATTTGCAAAAATATAAAGATAATTTCTATTATAATTTGTATTATACATATACATATATTCTACTAATTAAAAATTATAAAATTATAAATTGTGTGTTTATATTTTTGTGATTAATTTCTTAATTAATATAAATTAATAAATAGATAGCGGTGGATTTCTTAAGTATAAAATTTCCAATCAGAGTTTAATTATTACTTAACGTCGTTCCCGTACACTACTGAAGTATATACATCGCCGCTTCAAAAAGTTTAAACCCTCGAAGAGTTTCTTTTCGACAAAAGCAATCGCAATAATCTCAAGTATTTTCCGGCGCATTGCACATGTATCTGTTTCAGAATAGGATTAGTTTCGTCGGTTTTTCCTGCACGACAGGACGGGTGGGAGAAAGGTTTACGCGGGACTTATCGCTCCGTTAGATTTGCGATGACGTATGCGCTCCGCCGTATAACGATCGTCGTGAATCTCGTGGAGCTGCAGGACTCAGGGAAACGGGATTCGTTTGATCAGCGATATTGAATTTCTCGCAGTATTATCCATTACAATCCGCCCGATACATACATATGCATATGAACATCTCGGGAACTCGGGAAATACAAGACAATGCGCAGGATAATCCTCATCGTGCCCATCTCTTACTGCACATCCACTTTAAATGACACCAGCTGCGCTACAGTATGCGCGCGATTTTCGGCGGATAGTTCCGATGTAATTAATTAATCCACTCGACACCAGCAGCAACGTGAGATGCGCCATTATATGATGTGTTTACGGTTAGCTACGTCCCGCTGTAATACTCGGTATTTATCGGGACGTTGAATGACTTTGTGTTTCGTATTAGTACGTCAGCTTCCTATCAGATAATTATTAACAACCACTAGAAGCGCCGGCTTTCATTCCGCGGATCGAGGAGAAGCTTTTATCTCCTCGCCTGCGAATCCTCGCAAGTAATAAATATGCAGAATTATAGCCTGTTGGAAACGCGCGCATTGCGCTCATTGCATCGATACCTTGCCGTATTGCATTCAGAGAGAGAAAAAGAGAGAGAGACAGAAACGGCAGTTAGCAGATCTATCGATCAGTACCCAATTCACGGAATACTCAACTTTTTAATGACACGTCAATCTCCGCCCGCGGAATAAAGGGGATAAATGTCGACGACTTGAGCGACAGACAATCTTAATAGTGTGGTGTTCCCTGAGCGGTGTTATCTCTCCGTATCGTTTAAAATCTTATAAAGCAAGAACAGCCATTTCCGAAATGAGTAAAATTTAACTGGCAGCGTACAACGTTGACGGTCTGGTACGTGAGTAATAAAAGGACATAAAAGGATAGGAAAAAAGAAAAAACACAAAAGCGTTAACTACATTATGGCATTTCTTGATGTGAGAAACATTGTTTTTATTTCGTTGACTTTCATAATGGCGACGACTGTCGCGGGTAGACGAATAGCGTGATGTAATTATAAGAATACTGTTATAACCTGGATCGACAGGGAAAAATAATAACTTCAATTTCTCTCCGCGATTTATTAAGACGCTTTATTTTAAGAAGGAAGTCAGTTTTATGGGCAATTAAGAAAATTCTACGGCTGCTGATCGCAACGACGGCGTAAAGTAATTGCAATAATTTTGCTGAAATGGCAGAAAATTCAGATTGAAAGTTTCGGGAACTTGTAATTCCAACATATTCTTCTCATTGAAAGGAGCGTTTGTTACAAAATGCCTTGTCATAATTTTTTTTTACATACTCATATCACTTGACGTCTGTTTATGAAATAGAATTAAAATAGAAACTGCTAGAAGGTTTACTTGGGAGAAGGCAAAACATGTTATATTTCTTGAAATGCCAGCGTTTGTTAAATTGCCACGTTAATCCCACTCGAAAGGCGAAAGGATTTACATACAATGGTGCCGAGATTGTACTGAATAATGGAATATATAATTCTTTTTTACCATCTGATTTCTTTTTATTGCTTCTTTTTTTATTTGTAAATAAAATCTGTTAGATATATATATATTCACATTAATGTACATATACATATATTAATTTAATAATAAAAATTGAAAAACAGTATAATTGGAAAAAATAATAAAAAAATATTTATTTGAAGAATAAAATATATATTTTATCTATCTATTTTTTTAAATAATTGTGTAATTTTTTAGAAGCGAATCACGGTCATTGAAGGAATAAAATAAATTTATATTATACATATAAATATTCAAGGATACACTTTTCGTGAATATATATTTTTTATTTTTAGAGAAAATTATACGGTAAAAAAATACATATAAAAACGATAATAACATTGAATAAAAAGAGTAAAAAGTAGAAAATTACTCGTTACGCATCCTCTCGAAAATGTTGATAAATAAAATTGGATAATCATACACAAGAGATTTGATTTTATCGCTTACAGCGCGGTGAATTAAATAATATAAAATGCGCCGACATAACATGATGCATAAATTCGATGACATGTATTTACGTTTTAGAAGGGATTTAATAAATCCCTTAATGCGTGCTATTAAACGGAATTCATTTTCTCAGAATTGACACTCGAAATTCTAACTGTGCAATTTCTTTGTTTGTATTGGAAAATTATGATTATTTGTTATACGTATTTACGAATGCATCGTAGGTCGATAATTTAGCTAGTAAAACGAATTATCTCATGATTATCATACCATATTGTGATTGGCTGTTTGCAATCAACAGATCGCTGTCTGCCATTAGTTCAATTTTATTGGAATAAATTCTATTCGTGAAAAATCTTCCCGATCATGTAATATCGATGCAAAAACCCCGTAACTCTGTCGATAACTATTTTCTAGTAGAGTAAATGAATCAAGAAACACCATTTCCTTTCAATGTTGCAAGATGGCGACATGTGCTTATGTTGCATTTTAGATTGCGGATTTGCATGACCGCATAAGCACATATAGCGAAGAAATCAATCAGTCGTTTATAAAATACAGATCATAACGATACGTCATTCTTTATTTGAAATCCGTGATTAGTTGATTTTTCCGTGAATGCGTTTTGCGTGCTCTACGTAAATTTGTCTGAATAGATGCTTTTTGTTTTCTAATCAGATTTGACATAAATAAGAATTTAAGATATTTCATGTAAAATGTAAAAAAAAGTAAGACGTTAAAAAAAGAAACTTCGCATATTGGATAAAATGTTTTTTATTCGTAATTTTTTTAAAATTATTAATTTAATTATTTCTAATTAATATTAGTTAATTTAAAGAAATATATATTTTATCTAATTTTTATAATTACAATACATTTATATATTAAATATACAGTAACTTGAGAAAAGCCAGACTTTTATTACTTTTTCATTAATGTCATATAAAATGTTAAAAACTCTTTCTAAGCTCATAGCCTTTAGCCATTTAAGCAGCGAACGAATTGTTTATTATGTATGCAGTGCATATGGAATTAACCTGTGAAAATTGTTTGTGCTTTTAAATTCGAAATTGCAATAGGAATTGTAAAATATTTTGCGCGCAGAGCAATTTAATCACGTTTTCTATAGAACGGAAAATATCGGACAAAATAACGGCTCTGTCCGATTCAATTGCTAATTGCATTTTTTTTAAATCTGCCGCTAAGAAGCTTTTAATTAATGCTATCATTTTAATAAGCGTCATTAAAATTCTCGGAATGGAAAGCTTTCTCATGTCGTTGATCAAGTATTAAAAAATTCAAAAAGAAAATTATGTATACGATACGAATAATTCATTTATACCTATATACCTTTCCGGAAAGAAATTGACAAATTGATTTTTCTTTCGTACTTTAATGAAATGTAAAAAAAACTGAAAAAGAAAATTATATAATATGTTTGATACATTATACTTACGTATAATCTTTTCAGAAAACATACGAAAATGAATTCATTTTTTATGACGAGCCCGCTCGCCATTTTTCTTTATAAAAGATCAATTATAAACCCACCAGGGAACTATTTTCAAATTATTACTGAACAGATATGTAGGGCATCCCGTATACGTAATTGACGAAATCACCGACACAAATTGAATTATTGATGATATCGTAATTTCACCGAACAGAGTAGCGTACATTTATACTATTGTTCAGTTAAATTAGTGTGCACCATCAATCACCTGATATATGTCACACATATGTAGAAACGTTCCAATTTTGATTGATTGTCCATTTATTATACCATCGATATTATTTAAGAATTCATGTGACGTGAGTGTTCGATTTGACCGATTGTGAGTGACGTTAGTATCCTATTTTTTTTCCCGGATGCGTAATTGTGGTTTGCAGTTTTCATTCGTAATTTTAGTATTGTGTTTTCACGAGTGAAAACGTGCCTGGATAGTCACTGCGGATTTAATCCGAGCTTAAACGGTCCGACGTTTATGTTTCACGGAAAGTCTCAACTAAGTTTCAACTGCTCGTGTGTATTTCATTTTTTTTTTGCATTAGCTTACGCTACTCGTTACTTCATCCGACGCCTGAAATCGAGTACGAGATCAATTTAATCGAGTCAAGGTTGTTCATTGCATCGTAAAAATTCATCAATTTTATCACGCTGCGAATTTCCTATAATTGTTACTGAAATACGTTGCAGTACGATCAATTTATCGATGTCAGCTAATTCAAAGTGAGATGGATGACATTATTCGCGTTTATTATATTCGCATTTATACAGTGACAAGTGTAATACGTACAATATCTGTACAATACGTTTTATTCCATGTTGAAATGTACACTATGATAATAGTTTTAATCATGACTATATGTGAGTGGCTTAAATATTTTTTTATATAATATTTATTTTGCAAAATATAATATTTAAATGATTATATATTTATTAACATGACTTATCAAATAATCTCAAAAATTTTCGTTGGATTCTATATATAAATAAATATATTATATATAATTAATATTATTAAATAATATTAGGTAATTAAATACTAATAGGTAATTAACGCAGTGTCTTTGTGAGGTCTAAATAATTTTATAAAACGATATGATCTATTTTGATCTACAATTTATTTGCTAATAAAGATTAGATATTATATAGTACCAATTCACAGATAAAGATAGCGATAAAATAATTCATAATTATCGAAGGTCACGAATATTAGCTTACATATATAAGAATCTAATACGTTTAATTTAATAGTTATTAGCGATGTAATTTACAATGTTGCTTGTTTAATTAGAATGACGGCTCGGACAAGGCAAAAAATAAAATGCAACGAATTGCAGGAAGTATGAAGGAACTTTTTTATAGGCCATCTGTCTCATTCGGACAGATCGTGTGCAATTGCATGCATTACATGCTGCTTCACCGTATACAATGGTGAAGTAGCACCGAAGTTTTAGTCACGATTTTTGGTCACGCTATTCTCCCGTAACATGTTCGACGGTAGTTTATTACATCACTCGTCGCTCGTATCGCTACTGAGTTGGTATTGAATATGCTTAAACGGTGGAACATGACTGAAAATTTCAGCTTAGGTATCGCAATACGTCATACATAAGCCTTCACATTTTGTGGGTCACATTTGTGTCCAAAATTGATGAAGATTTATGACGAGCCATAACTCTTTGAAAAGCCTTTACTGCACTCGAATGTACTATATTATAATAAAAATAAACATTGAATATATTGAGATCGATCAAATTTAATGTAAATTTTATATTTTTTAGATCTTTTTTATCTTACACGTATTTAAAAACAATTTATCTGGGCAGCTTCTGGAAAGTTGCGTACGACTGAATGAATTGCGAATTCCTTGGGAATACAAATGTAGAACATAATCAAGATAAATATTGAACGTGTAGAGATTAAATACAGAAATAATGTATTGTAGATTTTTTTTATATATTTCAGAAGAATCAAGATTTTTTTAATTTTATAAATTTTATTCTTGAGAAAAATCTATCTAGAAAGCTTCTTTTAAAAAGTTGCGAACAATAAAAGATTAACAATGATAAACAAAGTTAGCGGAATAACAAGTCTCAACTAAATGAGAAGGGCTAATGGAAATTAGCGCTATAGACAGTGCATTTACTGATCGGTTGCGTTTTGATAACGTGAATTGATTAGTATCTGGATGACAATAGCTGTATTAGTTTTGTATAGTTGTTCTATAACTTTCCAGATATCCCAGTCATTTAATGCCATTCAATCATCTAATTAGCATGAGTTTGCTTTTTAATGGAGAAACGGTTGACTGCCTTTCAAGAAGCGTGACTGAAGTATTCGATTTGGGTCTTAAGCATTTATTTGTGTTAACATTATTATAATTTAATGTAAACGTTTAAATACGATAATGTTTATTTTATATATATATATCTACATAATTGCGCAGTCTATTCTCATTAGCTTTTTTTTTCATTTTGTTGAGAATTTACAATAAACTTATTTCTTTGCAAACTTCTCGGAAGTACAAATGGATGAAGAGAATTTTTGCTAAATTCAAATCCAATTTCACAATTATAAAATCATATTTACGTCATATTTATTTAAAAAATTGTATTTTTATATAAAATGACAACTTAATTAAGTTTAGATTTGAATATTTGTAGATTAGGAAAATATAACGACTAATAAAATTGTATTAAAAAAAAAAAAAAAAACAAACATTGGGCTAAAGTTTTTAAATCGCTCAAAGAGAAAAGAGAAACGCTAGCAAACGCCGGCGGTTTAATCCCGTCGCGTTGTGTACGCGTTTCAACGTCACGTTTCGAAAATAGCGAATTTTATCTCCCTTTCAAATTCACTCCCTGTTCCACTTTGTTCTCAAATTTTGGGAAGAGAGAGGAAAACGCGGACCGCCCGTGTAAACTTAAAACCGCTAATCCCATCACACGTACCGGATGCGCTTTCGGGCAATCTCGGCGTTACGGAATTCTGACTGACAGTCTCCTCTCCGTTCCGCTTGCAAAATCCACTCTATCTCCACGTGCTGAATACGCTCTGACGCGGGCCTCGTTAGCATACGGATGCACTATACGTAAAGGTGGGAATCGTGTAATTGGCTTTTCGACGATGCGCGGACGGACGAGCGGCGGTCGTGGAACGGGTAGGATAGAGAATACGAGGGGATGAAGCCCTCGGATCTACGGCACCTACGGCACGGGGTTACGGGGTAACGCACGAGGAGAGAAGGAGGGCAACAGCTGGTCCCGGTGGTGGCCTCCGAGTGCGGACGAGCGTTTCCGGAGAGCGCCGAATCCGCCGTCGTGTTGCTCGCGATTCATCCGCGGTATTCGGCGAGCGGAGTCAGCGGAGTGCGCGGCGGACGGAGACGGCGCCGGAAGCGGACGAGGACAGAGGCGCACCGTCAGGGGGGTTGGCGAGAGTGGGTGCGGAAAGGCGGGAGGGAAATTGGGTGAGAACGAAACGGGAGGTAGATAGCGTACGATACGATCGAGCGGTGGATGTTCGGCGGCGACGGCGGCGGTGGAGATGAGAGGAGAGAGAGAGAGAGAGAGAGAGAGAGAGAGAGAGAGAGAGAGAGAGAGAGAGAATAAAGAAGGAGTGGGAGAGGGTTGGAGAACGTTATGCGTGTTTGTTGTCTTTAAGGTGGCAGCAGCGACGGCGCGAACCGCGTTTGACCCCGCGGCTTTTTCTCACCCGTCACATCTATCGTAGTAGCAGGGGGTGCGCGATAAGTGCCCGGCGGCGTTTGCGTTTCCCGTTCGCTTCCAGAGTACGCGTTTTTCTGCTCGGTGCGGCGGTGAAGATATACAGGTCGCTCCCGTGACGTTTTTCCGCCCCATCGTCGACGGCGCGCGCACATACGTGTATACACGTCGCGCAGGTTTGAATCCGCGTGCATGCGTGCGTACGTGTCGTCTGTCTACGTGTGTATGCGCGAGCGATACGCACTTACAATCGTGTTGTGAGTTATTATATCCGAGCGTGGTACACAAGAGCAATTGATAGTTTGATACATACGTCGGCGCGACACGCTCGTCTCCACCCGGCGAACGCCCTACGGCCCTACCGGAAGTGAAGCGGACAGATTAATTACGTCGTTGAACTCGCGCGCCGTCGTCGCGACTTCCGTCCCGATTGAGGGGGCTCGCTTGATTTTTCTTCGAAAAAGACGAAACGGTGCGCTGTTCGGCGCGAAACGGGTGCTCCACGTTCCTTTCAGCGGCGCGTGTCTTAATTGCCTCGCCGCAGCTCCGTATTTTTTTTTCTTGGCGAAACGTCAGAAACCACAACGGGCAGGCAGATCGTAGGAAAATTTGGCGAAATGAATGTCGAGCGCGCCCGAGCGAATGATTGCTCTCATTGTCAGATGCACATTCCTGCACTTCTTTTCCATCCGCGGAAATGGAGGTGCTGAGAAAGCAAGGTGTTGGAGTTTTATCACCATTCAAATTATTCTTTCCTCGAGGTGTTTATTTCGAGATATTTTATGGAATTTTACGTCAGAGAAATTTCGTAATACCTTTTCTCTTGTTAAAATGATGAATTGATGTGTATGTGTTTTTTTTTTATTTGAAATTATATAGAGGATATATAATTCTGTAAGAAAAATTTTAGTAGAAAAAAATGAACGTATAGTAGACAGAATTACACAATATTCCGCCTTTTTTCACGAATTTTCAAGCTTTTTAATGACGTGACTTGAAAGTATTTTTTTAAAATACGGTTTTCTTTGAGATTTAAGAAAAAATTGAAACTATGTCAATCTTCAAAGAATGTACTACGTAAACCCGTTGTACAATAACTCCATGTGTACGTCATTTTTCAAAGAATACACTGCGTAACCTTTATTTTCCAATAACTTTGTAATCTCATATAGCTCCGTGCATAATGTGTGTTTTAAGATATATTTATCAACCTTACCAAGATTATGAGAAATTGCGATATTTTTTTCCAAACACACTTCGATACTAAAATTTTACACATTCAAAATAATGCTCATTTTATACATAAATTATATTTATAATAATAAATATTTGTTGAATTTTTCATTTATATTGCTTTAAACCACAAAATACAATATTTAGTTATCAAACAATAATTATTTTAAAAAATTATTTTTAAGATTTAGTTTTTGTCAATATTATTATACAATTTTTATAACACCTTGCATTTTTATAATAGTTTTGCATAATATTAAAAGTACTTTTATAAATAATAAATGAGACTTTTAATTGCTGTTATGACAAGAAATTATTACAAGAAATGATTATGACAGAATTAATATAATATTTGTTCTCATAAATGTTAATTTGTTAAACATTAAATTATTTGAATTAATTAATTAAAATTTAATTGTGTGCACACATTAGCGGTTAAATCTACAAATCTATGACATATCAATAAAATACATGCGAGCATACTTTTTTAGTTTCGCAATCTTTTTACAATATAAGTTTTACCACAACATTTTTTTTTAAAGCAGGGAATATTAAATTTAGCAGTATTTACTTAAACACGTTTTAAGTAAATATTAGTATTTACGAAAGCAATTATCGGCTCGAGAGATAATCCGAAGACTGTAATCTTCGCGGTAGAACTTTAATTAGGATTGAATCTTAACTTACTCTTATTCGTGGATGGAATTTCAGGAATTGTGCTGGAATGATTTAAGGGAAGAAAATCTCGCTTACGTTGCGCGTTATCTATTTTTGCCAGTGATTTATTTTCGTTTCGGTGATTATTATACCTCAACTTGACGGCTTATTAGGAACATCTAATTGCTTTCACATTCAAAATTATAGTCTTCGTCGCGAACGTCGCCAAGACTTATTATTATATCTCGTTTACTTTATTATCAAGAAAGTAATTTTATTACGTAATTTGCGTTAATTATAATTGATGAAACCGTATATCAATGAATCAATCAGGCTTCTGTTAATTAATCATGTAAGCTTAATCTGCGCAAATGGCCTATTATGAAAAAATACATTAAAATATACGATAGTAAATTTTTATTAATCAAAAGCGAACTAAAACTGAGAAAAGATAACAATTTTTGCAAAGTTACTTTTGATATATCAAAGAACTTATGATATTTTTGCAAAGCAGCAAGTATCTCGTATTAAATGAAGCTTAAATTGATGTTCAACGACGTAACCACCGCGAAGATTAATTTTAACGATCTCATTTAACTTTAAGAAATTCTCGGGAGCTCTCGACGCTCATCTTCCAAACTCAACGAGTAAAGACGATATTTTTTGCGTATACTCGTGATATTCTTTCTGTATCTTATGTTCTCCAGTTGTCAAGGATATTGGTATTGATACGTGGTATAGGATTTTAAAGTTTTGAAATACACTAAATTTTCTAGAGTTACGACATCGTTGATGGGCATGAAACTTTTATCGATTTGCCAAGTAATCGTATTACTTTTCCAACAACGGAAGGTAGTTTCGCTAGAATGCAATATTTGTCTATATTGTGACACTTCTGGTTTTCCTGATCTCATATAGACTACGGCTCGGAGTTATCATCCATCATTTCTAACTTTTCAAGACGTGCAAGTGAATAATTTGTCTTTTAAAATTTTTGCGAGATGTTATTTTGTTCCAAGAAATATTATAAATTACATTTTATCACATATTGTCATCTCGAGCGGAATTATTTATTCGTTGCATATAAAAGTTAGAAAAGTGACCCAACGGCGTATCAACGAAAGTTGTGAGTAATCTTATGTGTCTGGGGTGACAGCCAGACGGGAATACCGGCAGGGAAGATAAAACACTTGTTAAAGTTCTTAAACTGTCTGAAAAATTTATTAAAATAAGAAAAAGGTAATCCCATCTGGTTTATAACACGCACTGGTTATATCTTAATACTTAACCTTTTCGTATGTTTAAATTTTGCAAATTATGTATGAGTTGTATCAAAGGACTACATATCCGCTTCTCTCATTAAACATTGTACTTTATGTATGCTCCTGGGATCTAACTCCGATCTCGTTCTGCATAAATTAGTTATAAGATGGGGCTTTGACAGAATGCTCTTCAGCGACGTTATAGAGCTTCAAAAGGTTTATTAACATAGGTGAGACTTTCATTAACAAAAAGCAGTTTCTAATATCGCAAAGAAGGGAAACATGGTGTATATGGGACTTGCGGGTCAATACTTCTCGGAGCTGGATCCAAATTTCAATGGCCCTCCTAGAGCAGTCGATCCAGCAGTCCGTGCTCGCAAACTTGTAAGTAACACATTTACACAAGCGAAGTTCATTTAATTATGCAGTAAATTGACGTAGCGTAATGAAACGGTGGCATTATAGTGTTTTATATCGTTTGGCTTAATGGACCTCTTCCATTAAATAAATATATTTACAGACGAGACATCATAAATTTTTTAAATAACATTTTTTTAATCGGTTATTATTTTACCCGTTACTTTATTTATTATTATTGAAAGTTCTATGTACATAATAATGCTAAAATACTTCTTAATGAAAATTTATTTTTAATTCGTCTTATACATCTCAAATATCAATGTTAAACCGACATGTTTTATTTATAAATATATATGAATGATAAAACTTGCATCTTTTACATTTTTTAAGTTTAAAACTCATTAAAACTTTACATTTGAAAAGCTTTTTATCTGCTAAAAACTATTATACTGATATTTTCGCTCATTTTTCTTATTAATTCGAACATACAAAACAAGAAAAAAACCTTTTTTCTATCTCATAAAGATATTTTAATCATAAAAATAAATAATTAACTTATGATAAAAGTTTATTTTTGGATGAGTTTATATTATAACGATATTTAAAGTACAACGGAAACTTTTTCCATTACATGAATTTGAAAGCATTTATAATATAAGGCGCTTTGTGATGTTACGCTCGAGCATTAAGAATTATTATGAAACGTAATATTATACATATGTAATAAGTTCTCCAGAACGTAATATCATCTTTCTTTGATCAAACAGTCTTTAGTGTATACTTTAATACACGAAGTTTCTGATTATGGATGGTTTCTATATTTTAGTCTCTTTGCAATCTGTATGAATAAATCCTTAACGTATAAAGCCATGCGATTTTTACTTTTTTACATGGCATAATGCAATTTTTAATATGTAAACCACATTGCAGCATTTATCGTAATCCGCGGTAGTGTAATTTTCAACAACAAAACGAGATGTGCCGTGTGCTTAATCCTTTGCATTTACACATTTAACATATATAATCCTCTTTGTCCAGTTCAAGTGGACATTTTATTCTATATAACTTTTCACTACGTGAAGTTTTTCATGCTGTTATTTACACCTTTTTTTATATCAAGAAAATGAAATTTTATCTATTATAAGTGGACCCATTTTTTTTCCTATTAAAAAAAAAAAAAATCAAGAATTTATGAAATTATTTAAAATCTAAAATTATTTCATATTATATAGATGCATTTTTATCACTTCTGAAGTTATTGTAAAGAAATAAATTCAAAAAAGTTTATAAAAGTTTTTTTATGCTAAAATATCAAGCGCTTATAATATATGATCATATACTATATAACATAATACTAGCTTATATCGCTGCGGTACAATTGCCGTACCAGCCGCAGGACGTCCTGTGTAATTCATCGGCTTTTAACGGACGAAAATGTCAATTGTGTGTATCGTGCGCACTCAAAATTGCCTGAAAGCCATCGTTGATTAATCACGCATGATTGAACTGTATTTTCTGCGTTCGCAACTAATCGTTTTGCCGATCGATAATCGCATTTTGATGGGATGCGTGATGTAACGGATTTAAATAGTACCTCTTCTGTGAGTGAACTGTTTTTCATTCCGCGATGCGGCTTCGTTGCATTTGCTACTGAGACACGACCTGAACGTTAATGAGGTAGTGCTGTATTGCATTATTATCCTTTTCCCCGTCCGTATTCAACATTTGTCAATATTTCTGCAAGGAGTACAGCTTAATTTATATGAATTTATATTTATTATATAAATGTGATGATGTGTATAGTTATGTGGAAAAGACATTGATCACACATATTTTATCA